>NC_025996.2:128059954-128250090 GCF_000442705.2 Elaeis guineensis
AATTTGATAAGAATAACATTTAGCAGTCATTGTTTACTACATGCTACTTCATTCTTAGTGGTAATGAGGATAATATAATTAACATATCTGGCCTGTTTGAAAACCCACATCCAACATAACCGTTAGCTTAAACATGTCCTGTTCACACAGGCCCACATAAGAGTGGCCAGATTATGTGGTTGCACAATGCTAAAAGGCCTACATATGTGGTCAGACAATGATATTAGGCTGTTTATGCCATGGTGCAATACAAAATCCTATTGCATATGTATCCGCAGAATGCTAACATAATATTAGGCTGTTTATGTGTCTTTTCTACCCGTTTGTGGCCCAATTGCATATAGTAATTTCATATAGGTTATGCGGTGTGGTCAGGCATCTGCATATGCATGTGCAGCCTCATGCACTGTATTTTAAAACACCGTTGATGACCTTGTTAGAGTTCTAACTGAAATTCTTTGGCAGCCTTGGAAGTTCTTAGGGAGAAAATATGTATTAGTTCATTAATTTGTATATGTATATAGAGGGACTTATGCCATAAGTATGTATTTAGTTTATAGGAAGCTGGTTTAGAAACATGTAATGGAAGGTATCATACATAATTCTCCATGGAATTATTTATAGCACTGTTTAAGTGCTTGGAATGCACCCGCTGCCAAGCATGAGAGGTTTCCTTTCCCGCACGTTTACCCAGATCCGTTCAATGCATGATCCTGCTTTTGGTAACTATCGAAAATGAGGCTGGTTTTAGAGTGTTGGTTCACACTAGCTTATGACACTCAATTTAGTTATTATATGGGACAATTTGTGTTACTTTTGTGCCATTTCTTCAATTTTTTTTGGATTCTGATATGTACTTTTATAAGACTAAACTGTATTTATGCAAGTTTGGGGAGATTTGGAGGCATTGAAATAGTGGCTTCAAAAATGTTTGCAGAAGTTTAGGTTTTTTTTTTTACTCCTGCCCAGGTTGGCAGGTAAAACCTATACTACATGAACTTCGGTTCATGTATCAGGTGTTGGTATGTATCCAAGTTTCAGATTCTTCCAACATCTAAAATTTATTCTTACAAAGCTGTCTCTAAGTGTCGTACGCAAGGTTTGCCAACTCAAAACTGGACCCTGTACGGCCGATTGGCGGTATGAGTAGGTGTGCGCCTGTACCGGACCCGTATCGACATAGAAATGAGGGAGGATTGGGGAGGAAGAGAGAGAGAGAGAGGAGGGGGGAGGGAGGGAAGAAAAGGGAGGCTAGTGGAGATGCCGATGGTGGCAATTGGAGGTCCACCAAGTCCTTTGAGGCTCCACGGTCCTTCGTGAGAGAGATGGGGAGGGAGAGGAAGGGAGAGAGGGGAAGGCGGCGGGAGGCTGCCAGAGGGCCATCGGGTGGCCGCTGTGGTTGTCGGATGGTGGAAATCCACCCGTGGCATCCGTGGTTTTGAAACAGGGGCAACCCGCCCCTGTTTCATCATATATTTTTTAAAACCCGATTCATAGTGAAGAGGGGCAATCCACCCCTGCTTCACTGTGAATTGGGTTTCAAAAAACATATATGATGAAACAGGGGCGATCCGTCCCTATTTCGAAACCATGGATAATGCGGGTAGATTTCCACAGTTCGGCGGCCACTCGACGGCCTCCTTGTTGCCTTCCCCTCTCTCTCTCTAATCTTTCTTGCAGAGGACCATGGAGAGCAGGAGGCTTCGGCGGGCTATTATCGGCCCTTCCATCTCTTTCTCTCTTCTCTTCTCTCTCTTCTTCTCTTTCCTTCTCCCTCGCTTGGTTTTCGCTAGCATTCTGAACCGAACGCCAAAACTGCATCAGTTGGCTGTTGGTATGGTTCGGCATGCCTTAAACCGCTTGGTTTGGGGTGGTTCGACATTCTATGGTTGTACTTGTGTCCTCTTCTAAGTATTAGGTGCAGGCAAAACTACCAGCTTGCTGAAACAAAACCATTTGACATGTTCGAAAATAAAATAAGATTCGATATTCTGAACCAGGTTCTAAATTTTCCAGTTTTTCCGGTTAACATGATGCTTCAAAGAAAAGGAAAAGCTATAAACAAGATATACATGCTGAGTAGGGGTTTTCCCAGACGTATTGGTGAAACAATCTAGGCACTAGAGTTGTTGCCTTTGCTAATACATGCATATCACCTGGCTCGCTCGAAAATTTATTGTATCCACCTATATATTACAATTTATTATCTTTTCCGCATAGTATAGTTCTGAATTTTCATTTCCATATAGCAGATTATCTCAAAAACTGATTGAGCATCAGTATGTGCCTAATGTTTTGGTTGTAGCCCCTTGGTGTACAACATTCTGGAGATTTCTATACTGGATGAAGCATTCTGTCTGTTTTCTGCCTGTTATATTAATACTCCTACTTGAATTTACCATATTCTGCATGTTCACTATGTTGTACAGTACATCTGTGAATAAACAAGATAAGATGAGACATATAAGTGCATCATTATTCTGGTCTTTGTGGCATTTTGCAACTTTTTATCATTATTAATTTAGTTTGGCAGTTTTTTTGCCCTTTTTCTGACTGTATGCCCATCTAGTTTGCTTGACTTTATCTTCTATTTGTTTTCCTTACTCTCATCTCTAATAACTAACAAATGTTTAAAACTTTTATCAGGACATGCTTATGTCCACTGCGGTGCAATATGCTAATTGTTATTTGAGTTTTATGTAGTTCTATGCTATGTTTAACTTGAGCAGTTGTCCTAGGTTAGCTTTTTTGCTTTCAGCTTATTTTTTTTGGACATAAATTGGCAGAAGTAAAATCTGTAACCAGAATCATCACCAAGTGTCCTGCCCACGATTGAGAGTTGGCTTTATGAATTCTCATTTATCATCCTTTCATAATAAGTGTTACCTTTAATATTGTTGTGAGCTTTTGCAAATCTTTCACAAGAATTCAATCCATGTTATTATAGTTCTTCTCATTCTAGACCGAGAAGCCTCCTTTTGTCTTTGTTGCAATCGCCCATACCATCTTAATTATCCATTACTTTGTCCTTAATGATGTGACTTTTTTATGCCTCTGCTAATACATCTCAATGCATTATTCCAACTTTCCTAATTTTATTGCACATCTATATCAATACTCTCATATCTGCCACATTGATCTTGTTTGCTTGGACCTTCATTTCCCAAGGTTATGAACTATTCAATGCTGCGAGCTGTATTTTTGTTTTATAAAAAGCTTCATGCATATAACCGAGGAACTTGCTGGTGACGTAACATCCAGAAATCACCACGTAATCTATTTATTTCTATCGGAAATGTTATCATCTGTTTCACCATTATTTTATATATAGATCTAGATAACAGGCTGATTGAATGCAGTACCTTGTTTTTCAGTTTTGACTGGGACCTTGATTTTCATTTTCATTTCCATTGAAATTGCGTATAATATGCTCAGTTTTGTTAAACTGATTTTCAAGTCTTTATCCAAGTGATAGATTTCCTTCATGATTTGTATTTAATGTTCCACATAAGGGTGTTTTTGTTGTGTTACTTTATTATTTCTTATAGGCTTTCTGAATGATATCTTATCAAATTTATGGTATAGTACTTTTGACCTGTCGATTGTTTCTTTAGATATCAGATGCTATACGAGATGGGGCTGAAGGTTTTTTTAGGACACAGTATGGAACCATTTCCAAGATGGCAATTTTACTAGCCCTTGTGATCCTCAGCATATATCTATTTCGTACTACTACTCCACAACAAGAGTCATCTGGCCTAGGAAGGTGTTGTGTGCTCTCCCCCCAACCAACCCCACCCCCTTGTGTGGCTGTGGGCTTGCATGTGTGATGTCTCTATATATTTTCTTTATTGCCTTCTAATCCGCTGACCATTTTTTACCATTTTTAGGTTGACATCTGCATACATTACAGTTGCTGCTTTTCTTCTAGGGGCTCTTTGTTCAGGTATTGCTGGGTATGTTGGGATGTGGGTGTCAGTCCGTGCAAATGTTAGAGTTTCAAGTGCTGCTAGACGTTCTGCAAGGGAGGCATTGCAGGTTTCTCCAATTATTTTGTCATGCTGCAAGATATTCCTCAATCACTACAGGATTTCCGTCTTAACTATTTAGCTTTTGAAATCAGATTGCTGTACGTGCTGGTGGTTTCTCAGCCATTGTTGTTGTTGGCATGGCTGTAATAGGTGTGGCAGTCTTATATGCAGCATTTTACGTTTGGCTGGGGGTTGATTCACCTGGTTCAATGAAGGTTACAGACTGTAAGTCTTCTACAAAAAAGCTGTTTGGTTTTTTTACAAGACATAATGACATGGCAATATAAAGCTATTTATAATTTTATGTACTGGAAAAATATATAAAAGATCATTGGGCCTTGCAGGTTCTCCACACTAATTATGCCCCATTCCTTTAGCCAATTTAGCTTTTAATATAGGATCCATTCAAGTCAGATTTCTTATTTTGGTGTTTTAGGTATATGTAACAAAATAAGTTCCACGAGAATGCCAGTAACACCATGCTGATGAGTATGTTAAGACATGTACCAATTTATTAGTTGAAAACCTTTGATTACATTTTTGGACATGTCATTTTTATGATAAGAGTGATAACCATCTTGTCTTGTTTAAATTCTGAATTACATTTTGCATGAGCATTTGCAGAAGGTTGATGATGCTGATTTCCACATGTTTCGCTGGTTGTCTTTTACACAACTCCTTTCTTAGTAAATTAGTGATGATTGCAGTAAACCTTTCAACTTAGCTATTAAATTTGAGACTTCATATTCTGTTTGTTTTATTTAAGTTTGTCTAGATCAAACTTGTGTCTGCTAAGTAGGCTTGCTATTATTAGATTGCTAGCTGTATAACAAATTTATTTGCTAAAGTTTCTACAAAATGGTGTTACAACGGACTCCCCTGTTTGGTGCATTTTAATTTTGGCAGCCTTGCAAACTTCTAGTGCTTTCTGGAAAACCTCATATTGAGGAAACACTGAAGTTCTTGTTTTGAGGTGGATCAAGAAGATATTGTTAAAAGGAAAATGAGGTCCTAATTTGGCCTGTCGCCACATGTTTAAGTTGTTTTTTTCCTTTTGTGCAATCATTTCTCAATCCCACCTAATTTCCTAAGGTTCTAGATGAGGATTGAAGATCCACTTGAAGTTTCTTTACCATTCTATAGTCATTTTGGACAAGCAGTTCATCGCGTTGAATATCTTTTTGATTGTTCACAAGCTTCAGAACGTGGTTGTTATTGACTAGAGCCTACCCTATGGATTTTTAGGACAATTCTATTTCACTTCCTTTTATCCCCCAAATTTAAAGATTCACAGATAATAGTGCCAGAATAGAGGAAACTGTGCCATTAATCTAAATTTCTAAAAGAAGCAGAGATGTTTCTGGCAGGGGCAGAATGCGAGGTGGGATCAGGTTACCAGTTAAACTATGGAAACTGTAGGAATGAAAATGGCAAGTTAATCCTGTTGATAACATCAGAAATGTTTATACGGATGGAAGAATATTTCCTTTAGGGCAATTTATAGCCCATCACAAGGACATACAAATAGACCTTAAGAGTTGGGACTGTAAATCAATATATAAGCATTACATATTGTGCTCATATTAACTAGGAACTGGCACATTCATGATGTGAGATTTAACTTTCACATGTCCAAAAGTTAAAATTAAAAGACTTACTATTAAATGATGTAGTTGTAAAGAGAGACTAGAATTCCTGTATTTCATAATCAGTTTGACCCATAACTATCTGCTTGGTTTTATATGTAGTTTCCTGGTGAAGTTTGACTATTTTGCCTGGAACTTAACGTTCGGTATGAAGAAAATATGATATCATCTATAACATAATGTGGCCAATACTGATTTAGAGTTTTAAGCTCAAGTTGGACCCCATTTTGGTTTGTGAGATCAAAAAATTTAATGAATCCTTCGATTGACCATTCATCTTGGAACAAAATTGATTGTTGTACTTGGTATGAGTGATAAATTCTGTTTGCTTGTATGCAGTGCCTCTTCTCCTTGTTGGATATGGTTTTGGTGCCTCATTTGTTGCCCTTTTCGCCCAATTGGGTGGTGGAATATACACTAAAGCGGCTGATGTTGGAGCTGATCTTGTTGGGAAAGTGGAGCAGGGAATACCTGAAGATGATCCTCGAAATCCTGCTGTGATTGCAGACCTGGTATTTAAGCTCACTTCTCATGCTTTGATGGCATACTCTGCTCAGCTAGTTTCTTGCTGGACTTGATGCATTTGATAGTTTAATTGAACTCGTAGTTCATGATTCAATGTCAGTTTCTAACACAATATCTTAAATTCATCTTAACTTTGATTACGAATCATTAAGTCATCTTCTCATCATACAAGTTATTATTGCCATTCATGTAAAGTTCACAGACCATTGGGAAGACAATTTTTTGTTGTTTATATTTTACTCTCATGTTTTCTGATTGGAACTTAAGAGTTATGTTTTTCACATACTCATCCTATCTATCTGCACTTGCAAGTCATTTGTTATTCGTGATGCATCACCCTATTGTGGTAATCATAGTTACTATTATAATCATGATATCTTGTTTGGATTGTGATAGTACTCAATTTAACATGATCTCTGAGGATTTATAGGAATGGTAAGTCCACTAAATGGGTTTGAGCCTTTGCATC
Source organism: Elaeis guineensis (assembly GCF_000442705.2). Lineage (NCBI taxonomy): Eukaryota > Viridiplantae > Streptophyta > Magnoliopsida > Arecales > Arecaceae > Elaeis > Elaeis guineensis. The sequence continues at coordinate 128,066,626 of NC_025996.2, forward strand.
ATATAATTCTGACAACATGTGAAGCCAATGCAATTCTCATTTTCACTCATGGTGGTATGAAGCTTCAATTATTTCATTGTTTACTTCAACCGGCACCACTTCTTACTGTTTCCTTGTACTCTCAAGTTAAAATTCATTGATTGAATAGCATAAAAATGAAATAGCATAAGTTAAAATTAACCTATAAATGCTCTTGTGGATGTTTTTACCTGCCAAATGCTGCTTGTGTTTCTTTCAGTCCTGTACTTGATCCAATATTTCAGTTGAAAAATAACAAAATCATCAAAATTTATGTAATCTTCATTACCACCCAGTCATCACAATGCATGGATATGCTCTTGAGAACTTAATTTAATAGTTGTATCCATAAATATAAACAAATATAACACTATTTAAGAATACACTTATTGCTTTTAGCCTAGTTTGATAACATAAAGTTGGATTGCTTGGGTTCCCCCCTTGGAATGGATCTCTAGATTGCTGGTTGTAAAGCTAAAGATTAGCTAGCTTGATTCACTCAAATATGCCTTCGTAATTGAAATTCTAATAGGCTGTACTTTAATTGTTGTAGGCTTCTCTCTTGTTACACCATACCATTTGAATGTTGTATATATCTAATTCAGGTGCAAAATGCTCTTAGTTGTAGTTTTATAATCATTGCCAATAATACTTGTCAAATTTTGTGTAGTAGGTCTTGTTGATCCTTTTTTACCATTCGTTAACATCAACATATGCATGCTTCATTGATCCATAGGCATTACTTTTGATTACTTCACCGGCACTGTAAATGATAGATGTTTGAATAACCTTGCAAGATATAGATATATTATAATACACCATTCTGCTATTCAGACGAGGTGATTGAGGAACTGGTAATGATTAGCTGGTGATCATTGTGGAGCAGTGTCAATGGGAACATAAGTCTTATCCATTTGGTCAATTAGGTGTTGAATGGAGAAAAGGTTTGTGGAGATGTTGGCTTCTGGTAGTCAGAATGGATGAGACAGTGCACTGTGGCAGTTCGTAATGCTAATCTATCACTGGTTGCCACTACCATGGAAACTAGTGACCTGTGGAAAGGTGTCAGTATAAGTAAGGTGGTTATCAAATGTGCTTTATTTCAATAAGTGGTGGCTATTGAATCTAGGGGGTGTTTGGTTGGAGAGAGTGGGGTCTGGAATCGGAATTAGAATGGGTGACTCCCATTCCAACCATTTGGTTGGGAGGAATCTCATTCCGATTCCGAGTTCGGGGTGGAATGGGAATGGATCAATCTATATAGAACTCAATCCCTACTCTCCTCTATGGATTCAATTTTTCATTCCAATTTCGATTCCGGTCACGAACCAAATGCTTCGGGGGATTTGGCCATTCCGATTTCGATTCCAAGCCATTCTGATTCCAGTTACGAACCAAATGCTCCCTTAGTTTTTATTACGACATCTGCTAGACTTTAGCATTTGCATAAATATATGAGAGAGCAACTTGTAGGAGTAAACAACTAAAGCGCATTGGGGGGTCATATCAAGATTGCCAGACATGCTTTATGGGACCAGTGACAACTGGGAATGGATTCTAGTGGACTGATGTGATCTGCTGAATAATGCAACTTTAAAAGCTGATGCGTTTCATTACACTTTTGATCTCTTTGTTGATTTCTGAATGGAAAGCTATATGGTGATCTGCTGATAAAGTAATCCAAATTTTCTGATGAGGAAAAGTGATTGTTAGATTGAAAGTATAATGAATACTCTAGGAGAAGGGGCCCTGGAAATAAATAAGATGGAAATTCATCTACTGCAAATTTAGTAGGAATACAAATGAACATGAGGCCGAGTAAGAATTCATGGCCCATGTATTGAAGAGGAATCATTCTCATCAACAAAGAAAAGGCGAGATAGATTTAAAAAATAATACTATGAGCAGACTTGGGTGAATGGAGGGGGAAGGTGATCTTGTGTTATTTTTGCATGTAATTGAGATCCCATAAATGAAATCCAAAAAATTTCTATGAAGAGAACAATGTTGGGCAGGTTGTATACTGAGTTATAAAGGGGGTGGGTGTATAAAATAGGGAGATTCTTTTTTATGTATCTGTGAACACGCCTGATCTCTTTTTATAAGATAGTGTCATGTGATATACAAATTTTCTTTTGTTTTAAAAAAGATAAAATCTAATCATTACAGGTAATTTTAGGAATCGTTTGGTTCATGGGAAGAACTTTTCTTCTCAGGAAGTAATTTTTTAGGAAGTTATTTTCTGGGAATAAGATTTTGGCATGTTTGGTTAATCATGGGAAAGTAACTAATTGCAAAGTAACTTATGTTTGGTTGAGCATCTATTTTCTTAGAAAAATTATGCAAAATACTTATTATACCTTTAGTAGATATAAAGCCATACCTTTTGCTCTTAAACTTTATATAAATATCAATATTATATATATATTAATATAAATATAATATAAATATATTATAATATGACATTAGACCATAATAATTTATTGTGTTAATACAATACTAATATATGTTAATATAATATTAATATTTTAATATAATAAATTTGTTAATATAGATATAAATATAATATTAATATTAATATCTTAATATAAATATTAATATATTAATGTAAATATTATATTAATATTAATAAAAATATTATATTAGTATAAATATTAAAATACAATAAATATTATAATATTAATATTAATATTATATTCATATAAATATTAGGATAATATTATATCACTATTCAGTATTTCATCGTAACCATCCATTGATATTTTGCAAAATCTTAGTCGTGGATCTTAAAAGGATATTTTAAGAAAGAAAAAGTACTACCATTTCTCATCCCATAAGAAGTGCCAAAACCCACCTCCCCCATGAGTTTTCACTTTTCATGAAATATGGAAAGTGACTTCCTATGGGAAGAGTTTTTTCATTCTCTCTTCTTAAAACTCCAATCAAACAGGAGACCCTCTCTCCGCTACTCAGAAAGTGCCTCTTCTCTCCTTCAGTTCCTGTCGACCAAACGAGTCCTTAAAGAATGCTATCACCAACAAAAGAAAAGTGTAGGGGTGGCAATTTCTGAGCCTAACCCACCAACATGCTTGAACCGATCTAAAGTAGTATGGTATTGGTTTGCCAAGACCAACCTAATTATAAATGGGTTTAGGTATAAGTTTTTGGTTGTCTAACCTGATTGTTACCATGGGTTGAACAATCCCTTAAAATCCATTGCATTCACCTAGGGTTGATAATTGTGTTTTGGGCCATGACCTCATCAAAATATTAGTTCATATTAGAAGGAACCAAGGTTTGCCGTATAGTTCTGAATTGGCGGTATGGAAAATACAGCACCATACCAGTTTGGTACTAGCATGCTGTATGGGGGGGGGGTGTACCAACACTTGGTATGTCAAGCCAGCTCTTTATCAACTTAGCAATAGATTGGCACCGATATGGGGCTGGGTACCGAGACGGCGAATCTTGGTAGGAAATTTACATTTTTTTCTCCGTTTTAATTTCTTCTAGCCTTTCGTACTTTCTTTGGATGGACAATCCTAAATCCTTTCCTTCGGAGTTTGGATCCTTTTTTTTTTTTTTTCATTTACTGAGAATGTATAATTGACAAATGAAGTGCTGATTCAATTGGGGGGTTGGGTATGGTTCCATGTAGGATAAATGGGTCACATGTGGGTTCCTTCTTTTTTGACTTGATTATAATTGGGTTAGGTATGGGTTGAGATCTGAGAGTTTTATAAACTGACCAAATTTGACTAGATCCAATGCAGCCCATTGTCCAGCCCATTGTCTTATGACGGAAAGCTAGAAAGAAAAGATTGATCACTTCGACAATGAAGAAAAATTTGCCAACAAAGGAGAACAAAAATACCATTAGAGCCTCATATAATGGTCAGACCAGCAAGTGGACCAATAATTGAAAACATCACACAAGTTTGAATTTTATTTGAATTTGCTTTTGAATGCTCCAACATTTCTTTACCTGAAATTGACAAATAAAAACTTTAGAAGTTATGCCAACTTCCATTTCTTGTCATTAGAATATTGAGAGTATGTGCTAAAATATGATATCCTAGAACAGAGGAAAGTCATTTGACTTCTGATTATGTTGTATTCTCCATCTACAACTGTCTATTGATCAAGTGATTGGAGAATTGTCAGTGTCTTGCCATTTCAAGGTTGTGATTTTTGTAGGCAAAGCTCAATGGATGACCACTGAATTGCCTAGACATCTAAGGGACCATCGAGAGATAAAAGGAGCTTAAGATAATAATGATGCTTCCAGATTTTTTTTTTATCATTTTAGCATGATCATTAAATCCATAATACATATTTCACTAATGGAAAATTACACATACTTTGAGTTATACTAATGAGCAGAATCATGATTTGAAGCAAGTAAATGAAATGGGAGAAAGAAGCAGTAAATAGAAAATGAAAAGGAAAAAAAAGGAAGAGAAGAAGAAAATGTAAGAGGAATGGACGAGGAAAAAACTAAGAAGAAAAATCCGTAGGAGAGAGAGAAGCTAGCTTTATTTCAATGGGGAGAAAGAAAGAAAGGATAGTCAATAAGGAAGTAATATTGAAAGGAAAAGCAATGAAATGTGCAAGGAAAGTTTGAAGAGGGGAAAGGAGAAAAACAAAACAAAACAAAACAAAAAGAATGGAAGAGATGAAACTAAAAAATACAAAATTGTTATTGGAGGATAGAGATTAGAGAAGAAAAGCCATGCCCTTTTTCAAATTATCGTTAGATGTTATATTATTTCTATAATGAGTATATTGAAATATGTAATATGTAGATATTTATATATAAACGTACGTAGATACATTCTGTTTCCATTTCATGGTCTCCTGTGCTTTTTACAATTGACCATCAATATAACATTAAGCACACACATTTTTCATTCAAGCTTTACCTTCGACATTAGTGGTATTTAGGGCTAGAAGTGGGCCAGGCTGGGTTGGACCACAACCATGCCCGAGCCCAGCCTGACATCTTTTTTCGGGCTTCTAGCCAGTTTTAGGCCCAAATGTTTTTGAAAAACTCAGGCTCGAGCCCGGGCCCGAATTCGATTGGGCCAGCCTAATCAGGTTTTCCGCAGGCAAACATCTCCGACTCCGTCGACTTCCTCGGTGCCTTCGTCTTCGCCGCCCTCTTGCTCCTTCTGCCCTTCCGATAGAGGATGATGATGAGGTTGTGCTCGAGGTAGAGCGTCTCGAGGCGGGTGAGGTTGTTGAAACCGGGTGAGATCCCGCTAGTGAAGTTGTTGATGGTGAGATTGAGTAGAACCAGCTTTCGATGGAGAACAGGCAGATAGGGATCTCGTCGGAGTAGTTCCTCTAGAGGTAGATAGTCTGGAGCTCCTTGCAGCTGGCGAGGTCTGGTAGGAGGGGCCGGAGAGGGCGTTAAGGCGGAGGCTGACTGCCTGGACGGTGGTGAGGTTGCCGAGGGTTCAAGTGGAGTTCTGGCCCATAAGACCTGTGGCGGGAAGTGGATCTCGATAACGCATCCATTGTCGTATTTCACACCCACCCACGAGCACTGTGTCGCTGACGAAGGAGGGTGGTGAGGAGGGAGTCGAGGGAGAACACGAAGGGGGAAGGGAGGAGGCGGAAGAGGGAGATGGCAGAGCGGAGGTAGCCGGCACGGGCGAGGGAGTGGAGAAGGGCGTTGAGGGAGTGGTTGGGGAGGGAGGAGAGGGTGAAGTGGAGGGCGAGATGTGGTCGCAGGAGCGGAGGAGGTAGAGGGTCTTGGCGGCGGGGTGACGGTCAGAGAGAAGGGAGGGGAGGAGGGGTTGGGCCCAGCGAAATAGACAGAGGGTGGCGGCGGAGGTGCAGACAAGGCCGAGAATGCGGAGAAGGGTCGAGGGGGTGAGGGCGGGGATGAGGCTGGAGAGGGCGGAGTCGAGAGGTGGGGGATGAGGCTGGAGAGGGCGGAGTCGAGGGGTCCATGCGAATTGATGAGAGATAGGAATAGGGTTTTTAGGGCTATTCGGGAAGTAATTAGTTAACTGGCTAATTAACCAAGATCGGGCTTGGGTTATTAATCAGATTAAATCCACTTAGGATTGGACTTGATCGGGCTATTAATTAGATTGTTTGGGCTATTAATCGGGCTTGAATTCAAGCTCGGGCCTGGGCTAGGTCAAAGATATGCCCGAGTCTGGTCCGAAAGATAAAGGGGTTCTATATTTAGGCCCAAGCCCGGCCAGAATTATTGCGGACCTAGCCCGAAGTCCGGCCTGAAGTCGGCCCGACCTGATGGGCCTCGGGCCGGCCTAAGCCCAGTTCCAGCTCTAGTGGTATTTCATATACATGCATCTAGAAATATATAAAGTGCTTTAATTATGGCTTAGTTATAAAAAATCATATATGTAGCTTAAGATTTAAGTTTTGGCCTATTAAATGTGTAAGTGCATATAATATTTAAGTATTTTGTAATAACCCATGGACTTCCAGGGACCAATTATTCCAGAGATTATGGGGTCATTATGTAGATGGATAATGTACATATAGGAGTGGTAATGGGTGAGCTTGGGTCGAGATATGCATCAGGTCATATAATTGTCAACAGAAATTTATTAACCAGCTCGAAAGTCCAACTCAAACCTGACCTCTTCATTAAACAATGAACCACCATGACCAGCATAACCCTTTTTATAAACATGTCGGATTAGGTTTAATAGGTTAAATGGGCTTTATATGGGTGAAATGGGTCTTAAATGGTTCAAAGTTCAGACAGGTTAAAACTGGTCCTAAATGGGTTGGTTATAACTGTGTCCTGACCCAATTATTAAATGGTCGAAACAGGTTATGTCAGGAATTTAACCTGAACACACCCATTTAGTGAAAATGTTAAGTCAGATCGACCCTTTTATGATCCATACTCATTTATGCCAGATATGAACCAGTTTATCTGGGGTTGGTTACCTGTCAGTCATGAATTGCCACTCCTACATAGAGGTGTCATGAGGATGACTACAAGATACATTCCCATACTTCCACAAATGGTGTATGACCCCTTCCCAAAATGGAGATAATATGAATTCAATTTGAGAGCTTCAACACCTTGTTAGCTGAATGGTGGCATAATGCGCCTGTCGGAAGTTTGTCAACAATTGAGCTTCGCATGCTGAACACCATTTGCAAATGAACAAAGGTAATGAAAGCCTTAGATGAGGAGAGAATAAATAAAGGCACTACAATCATGTCTGCAAAACCAAAGGCTTTGGCAGGTCCTAGAATATAAAAAAAGATATAACTGTGGGTTTGCTAGTCAAATTAGTGTGGAAATTAGGAAAAGAAAACACTTATGGCTGATTCTTATAAATGTAGATGGGTACATCCCTGGGAAAATCTAATCCATCTTTATCCCTTCTGGCCCCATGTTAATAAATTTTCTCCTATATCTGTCAATGAACTGCCAACAGCTATCTTTTCCATGATTGTTTTATATTATGAAGGATGGGATTATGTTTTTGAGTTTTAGCAGATCATTGTCCTGTTTCTTCAAGAAGGAATTTGAAAACTAAAAGCGCCTTCCTAGCAAATTTAGTGCTATACCTTGAAAATAAGCTTGATGTACTTGAAATTGAAAATCCATGGGCCTCATACTACGAATAATTTGAGGGTGCTAATGTAAAATGACAGGAGAAAAGTTATTTAGTTTTTAGAAAAAAGAATAAGGCTAAACTTGTCAACTGTGTAGAGGAAATTTTGTAGCAAAGGGTCCCTTTTTATTCATTTTTGTAGATCTGGTGTTAGTTTCATGTTTTTTTCAGAAACGGACCAGCTTCAAATTTCTGATGTGTTTTCCCTTGATCGTATAGGGGTACCCCTCAACCCTCAACCACGTAATATAAGACTATTGTGGATCTAGGACACAATAACCATATGCATTTGATTTAGAAAAAAAAAATGCTTTCACCATATAAAATGTTTCATTTCTGAATCCTGAAGAAATATCCTGGGTATTTAATTCTGCTTCAACACATGGAGTACCTGCTACGACCAAAGGCAATAGTGACCCAAGAATTTTGCAAAAAGGAAAACAAAGTATGGTGTTTTTGCTTATCATAAATATGAAGAGAATTTGTCATTTGAATAGTTAGCTTCCTTGACAGTTATGCAGGTTATACCTTGAGTAAATCTCTTACCATGCTGGAAAGAATAACCAATGTTTGGTTTATCCTGCATAACAAAGGCCTATGCTCCATGTTTCAAATACCGATACCAGCATGGTTCCAGTTTTTGGCCAAATTGATAAATACCAGGGTTGTCCTGTGTCAACACAGTACGGGCCTACTGATCCCCCATCAGGATGGCCTTTTTTTTTTAAAAAAATTAAATTTTATTTTCATGTTTTTTTTAATTTTTTTGCATGATAAAAATATTTAGGTGACCTTGTTTTGTATCTTTCAGTGTTCAAAGAGTGTTTTTAAAGAGTATGTGATAATGGAGTGTTAGTACTGGCACTCAATGATCACTTAACAACATTTATGAGTGAAGAATGGTAAATATAATATGGTATTGTAAGAAGAAAGTTATAATAAGTCACTTTGTAACTCTAATCTATGTAGAGTGTCGATAGATCTTATATACATCCAGATCTTGCTAGTAGTCCAGACCTAGAACATTATACTGGCCTAAGTATTGCACCAATCCATGATGCTCTTGAGATGCCCGATAATGGCCTGGCTGTGGCCCCTAATGCTGTAGATTTGTGCAAGGTTTTAAATCTTGTGGGATAGGGCCATCCCCCCTCCCCCAGAAAAATCGTTTCTTTCAATATTATTGTTATCTTATTAGTTAATAATCCTAATGATTGGATTCATATGCTTAATTCCTAAAATAAAATAAAATAATAAAATGACTATTCATCATGTCATCTATTGTATTTTTGTCAAATAGTGGCAAGTCTTCTCTATGGAAAAATGGTGGTTCAATTTGATGTTGTCTAATGATATGTTAGAACATTGGTGTGGATTAAATCAATTAATGGGCAGTATTGATCCTATGTGCCTTGGCCTAGAGCTTTATTTGCCAAGTCTCTATTCCTTTGTTTGTAAATTGAAGTCCAAAATCTATGACCCTAATGTCTATAGCTCATGCTAGAGGAGTCATCATTTTCTATGAGGAATGCTACGTCATTTACAACCCTAGTGTTTTCGATTGTGTGAAGGAGCTAGGCTTTCAATCAAAAGATGGGTCACAGTTTCATTCTAATTTTGACTTCAGATAACTAGCCTAGCAAAGCCAGTAAAGGCATCTTTTTCCTTACTGTGCATCCTCCATGTACATCTAGGGTCTCCTGAAAATGGTAGATTTCTTTTCCTGTGGTTCATATATGAATTTTTAAGGGTATAAGATATGTCCCAAGATGTGCTGATTGGGATGCCAGGGCAACAATAGGACAATTTCATCTTGATACTTGGTATGGTACCGATCTCAGCATCTCGTGACACATTTCTTCTGGATTTGAAACAATGGATGTTTGTACATCTAGTTCTTAATGGCGCTCAGCCATCCGTGCTTAAGGTAGTAGGAAGTAGCACTGTTCTATGATCTTTGGCTATACTCATATCCATAGAAGGGATAATGTGCAGAGTTAGATCTCATATGATTATTCGAAGAAACCAAATAGATCCTAGATGGAACATAATGTCAACTCTATCTAATGCTCTAGGATATCCATCTCCAGCACATAATGAGATTTGCCGTCTGTTGTAGCTATCTGATGCACTGGCAGCTGTGTCATTAATGTTGACTCCCTGCAATCTATGTAACAACACCTGAGTCTGTTGGTACTGCTCATCTTCTATCCTTGAACATAGATTCTCACTATTGAGCTTCCAACCTCTACATGACTATCCCCATAACCCTAATCTTGTGTGCTGCACTATCACTGGATCCTCTCCTCTTGTAGGAATTCCCTTTGCTTGATCTAGTTTTCATCTGGGCCTTGTGGTACCTATCCTGTACAGAATGCAATAACCTTGCCCTGTTCATGAATGGACTGCGCCCAGCACCACCTCCTCCAGAGTCCAGAATGCCCAACTTGCCCTCTTTGGCCTCTTGACTTATCACTCAATCTACCATTATCATCGTCATTATTTTTACAAGATGATCTAGGTAAGTTGTGATCTGATGGCACTGGAGTGTCATTGTTATCGTTCTGGATTGGTATGTTGTTGATTGTCTCAACTGGATCAATGATTGCCACTTTTCCCTTCGACTCACCATTCTTACTGTCCTGATTTGCCTTGGAGGCCTATGCATCGTGTTGTATCCTGAATATGTCATGATTGAATTGCTAATTGGAGTCCTTAGACAACCATCAAGTCTCTTGTTTGTTCTCACTTGTTGTGGATGAGATGTGCTTCTTTGTCTATCTGTCTACATCACACACTGCAACTCCTTCATGATGATTATGTCTGTTTGTGGAGGATTCTTGGCTCATTTAGCATTTGTCTTGAGATTGTTTATCTGCCTTCCATCCAGGTATAGGATCTTCATCATCACAAACAAAGTCATCTGCCAATGCTCTTCCTACCTCTTTTTCTTGCCCTTACTCTATACTTCTATCCCAACCTCATTGTAGTAAGTGAACACTCAGTTGTGCAGCCCCATGCTTGTCATCTAGTTTGCACCTTGCTGTGGATTAGGGCAAATAAGGATCAGTTTTGTTCGCACCTGTTGACGAGATTGTCTACGAGAGGACTTGGGTGGCAATCTTCCTTAGATGGGGTACATTGGTGCCCCTCTATACCCACCACTCTCTTGCAACCAAATAATTTAAGGTGATAAGTGATTACAAAGTGTTATTACTTCCTACTAGAATAATTTTCTAAATGTACTTGGAAACATCTTGCGTACCATGGTTTGCCAAATTGTCCGGTTCGGGGTGTGCCGAATTATACCGACAGCCAAATGGGACGGTTATGGTGTTTGAAACGAAAAATTGGTGGGGGAGGGAGAGGGAGAAGGAAAGAGAGGAAGAGAGAGGGGGGAGGGAAAGAGAAGAAGAGGGAGAAAGGGCCTCCGAAGGCCGTTGGAGGGCAGTCGAGCTTACTACGCTGTTGCCGAGCTTGGTGGAAGCCTCTCCCTCCTCTCCTTCCCTTCCTCCACCCTCCCCCGGCTTCCACCATGCTTAGTAGCAGCGCAGCAAGCCCGACTGTCTTCCGACGGCCTCTAGAGGCCTTCTCCGCCTCCCTCTCTCTCTTCCGCTACTGTTTTCCCTCTGCTCTCTATCCATGTCGGTTTGGGCCCAGTATAGAATGGCATGGAAGCATACTGAACCGTATGATTGGTTGACCGGTCCGGACTCCAGTATTGGCATAGCAAATCTTGCTGCCTAGTAATTGTTGAGCTCCATATGCTCTGACAGTTCTGTATTTCTTGTGGAATATTTTTCCTTATTTTGCTATATCTACTAGGTGTAACTCTCTGCTCTCAGCCCTGCTGCAGATCCTATCTTTCCTTAATGATCCAAAGGTGCAAGGATGCCTTCCCTCATCCTGTTGGTTGGCATCGATCATCCTTGGGTAAGAAACCCATATGTGGAAACTTCTTAGTCAACCATTTGCAACATCATATGCAAAAGGCTCCATTGCAGTAACTACAGTTGCACATCAGTCTCAGAATACTCGAAACAATCCTCTTGATTCTCTGGCCATCGGCTGACTTGCCATACTTGCGCTTCACACACTTATTGCATGTAAATATAGCTCTGAGACTGGCTTGATTATCAAGGAGGCTTTTCAAGGCTATGTAGTCTTAGGTAGATCGTGTGACACTTGGCTTCATTAGCTCCTCATCCAGATGCTGCCTCATCAGTGCAAGGATCCATGTGTGACTGTATATATACTTCGAGATATCCTGTGCTTGCACAACAGCTGACTTCACCCATGGTAGGTGCCCATGGTAGTGCAAGGATCCATGTGTAATTGTATATATACTTTGAAATAGCCTATGCTTGCACAACAACTGACTTCAACCATGGTAGGTGCCCAAAATCAATACAATGGGCTGTACATGATGTCCATTATTTATGTGGCATGTCTTCCATGGGATCCTTACCTACCTGCTTGTACTGTGGACCATGATCTGTCGCTACTTGGACGATATACTGTGGCCTGATGTCCTTAATCACCTTCATTAGACCTAGGATTTTGTCAAAATCATTTATCCAGTCAGATTCATCTGTCAACATTTAAGAGAAATTTAGCCTATGACAACACACTAGGAAGTTGATACTGCTCTTAGTTGGCCCAGACTAGCTATCACACCAGTATTGATACTGCTACTTATATCCATCAATCCACTACTTCAGACCCTCAACCTGTGCCTTGAAGTATGGCCCTTTGTCTCATATGAAGTCGGTGGGTCATTGCTAGGACCCTGCTTCTATATTTCAATAAACATATTTTGGGAGTAGTGAGCTGTAGCCCATGCTATAGTATTTGACCATAGTGGAACTACTTGGCTATGGCGGTCGCTATCACATGCTCCTGGTGAGTCTAAGTTGTCATATTGATGGTATAAATGGTGGGATGAGACCTGGTGTTATTTCCCTCTTTGAAATGCACTAAAGAGGGATATGATGCCTCCATCATCACCTTTAGTTGATTAGGTCTTATGTAGCGTGGAGCTTTCCTTGGCTGCATGCCCAATACCATCCCTTCCATAATGTGAAGGCCCAAATTGTTCATGATGCATCATGGCCTCCTAATACTCCCGCTTTGCCTACTTAGAGGCCTAGATGGCCTCTCGTAGCTTAACAGCCTCTGTATCGTCTAGATCAGATTGCTTAGACTCACTGCATTTGTCATCCCTACTTGGCTGATCATTGACCTCGGCTATCTTGCAGTCCTGTTGAGCCTGCTTGTATCTAGCTACCTATGCCATTGCTTCTGAACTCCACAAGTGGTCCCTCGTTACCTGTCTTGTTTAGGTACCTTGGTACACTTTTGTGAATCACTATAGCCACCAACCAAATGTTGTTTCAACTAGGTGACTTCAGCTTCTTTGTTGTCCATGTCATAATAATTGTATAACCAGTGATGTCTCTCCAAGCCCATCGTTCCATGGCACCATCCAATATCAGGCTATTTTTGACCTTTCTTATTAGAATCCATCTACTAATTGAAAAAATCATGCTTCGTGCATATCATCCACTTAAATCAAGATTCATGAAAGATATTTTTGATGCATTTTTCACTTTGCTTGAATTTTTATCATATTATTATTTTTGTTGATGAACAAAATGCAAGATAAGTGGTTTAATTTTTTTTTTATTAATTATCAAATGCATATTCCATGCTTTTTTTAGAATTAAATCAATTTTTTTATTTTTTTAATTAATTTTTCTATAAAAATAACTTGAAAATCAGAAAATTACATGTTGATTAATAAAATAGAAGTTGACAGCTTTAGAATTGATCTGGTCAATTATTGATGCATGTTCCATGTTTATTATTTTTAATGCTTAATTATGTCAAAAATCTTGAACATTTTGCGGGTTTTCGTTTTTATCTTGAAATTTGATTCGTTGCAATCAAGTCCTCAAACATCTAAAATGTTGCAATTTTTTCCTGGCTGCTACTTTGTCTAATGGCCGTGACGGAAATGGTCATGTGCTATCACATGAGACGTATTGGAAGTTGATGGGGCATGGAACTAGTTGATATGGAACCTTTACAAACTCTTTCTTCTCCCTTCCTCTCATTCTGGTTAGGATTTCTACCTCCCATTTCATCCTTTTCCCTCCATCACTACCTCCTCTGAAACCTTATCACCTCCACCTATACGATCACCAACTCCAAAGCCTCTGTCATGGCCATCACCACCACCAAGACCGCCCCCACCACCAGCACCAAATCCACTGCTGCCACCCCCATGACCCTTGAGAAGCAAGCCATTTTCATAGAGTATATGCCATAAAAAGCAAATCTCTCTTTCTCACAACGGCCCCTTGAAGTTATGAAATTCTTTCAACCATGCCAAGCCCACGTGCTAGTCTCCTCTCTAAACACCTAGAATCTTTACCTCTTGATCGCTGTCGTAGGCAGTCAAAAATAAACCTAACTCTCTACTATGTAGATAGGGTGAATTGGGATCGTATCCACAGAGATCAGAAGTGGTTGTGTTTGGAACTTAAAGCAAGAGAGAAAAATTCGAAATTTTATGTGTGATGAAGTTGTTTAAAAACCTTTAGAAACTAAGTAAACTAGAAAAATAAATTCTAAATTAATGGTAAAAGTGATCAAGCAAGAAAAATCTCAGGGATTACGAATCATTCTTTTGCAAAATAGATTTAAATACTTAAAATCATGCAAGGATGGCTTGTTATCAATGGCCTTTGAGTATAATCAATCTCTATCTGAGTGCGGACCGTATCTTTCAGATCACGACTCATCCCTTTATGAGTATAAATTATCCCAGGAGGTTTTAAAAAGAAAGGATGAGAGATCAAATCCTAAGACCACCTATTTCTTTCTGGAGCATGCGTCGTATCCTACCAATTACAGCGCGTCTCTAAAGAAAATAGATTATTTAGATTAATGATCTAATCATTAAAATAAAAGCACAAGCACATATTGCAAAAGAAAATAATCTTTTATTCTTTGCATGAAAAAGAAACACATAAAAGATAGAATCAGGAAAAACACATCTGCTTTACAAAAGAAATCATCTCGTCCTCGAGATGCAGGAGTTTAACCGCGCATGGTGTTGAGTCCTCTCGCCATGACTTCTTGTTGGAGAACTTGAAGACGAACAACAGAGCCTCCTTATGCCACTACAAATCTCTCCCCTCTCTCTCTTTTTATTTTTCTCTATTCATTTTTTTTTATAATTTTTTTTTATTTTTCTCTCTTTTTCTCTGGTACCATAACTCCTTTTTTATAGCCTTCAGTGCCTTTCGAGTCCTGATCATGGTAGGGTCTTAGAGTCCTTCACGATCTCTCTCTTTCTTTGGTTTGGCCTGTGCTCCCTCAAATCTCACGTTCGGTTGCATCCCAGGTGCAGTTAAATGGTGCCGCAAGGACCTGTTCACGAGAGCTGCTCGCCCGTAATCTGTGCGCAAGAACTGCTAGGTGAACCGCTTGTGTGCTGCCCCTTCCTTTGTGTGGACCCCATGTGAAAGGCCCTGCCACATGTGAGCCTGGGAGAGTCTTGGCCGCGTGAAGAGAATAGGAGCGTGGAAAAGTCAAAGAGAGGAAGTGGGGACCACATTAATTAAAGGAGGAAGGAGGTGGGATATGGTTTGGATTTTGGGAGCACGTGAAGAAGGAGATAAAGTGTGAAGTGTGGAGACTTGGCTGTGCATGAGATGGAGTTTGGTAATTAATTAGAGGTGTGGACTTTAGAAGGTGCATGAGGGTTTGTTGAGAAGAGGTAGCGTGGAGTTTTGGAAGAATTTGAGTCAATCTCTCCCTCTTCTTAGGGTTTAGATGAATGGTTTCTTTTTTTGATGGTCGTTGGATCTTGAAGAGTTGCTTCTAAACCATTGATCGCGATTTATCCTTTGAGCTGGTTGCACTTGGCCCATTGGTTCTTGAGTATTTTTTTGGATTTGAACCAATTTGAATCTTAATCAGCCCAATCCTCTAATTATCTGCAAAATAGACTAAGAAGCATCAAATTCTCAATAATAATGATCAATTAATAACAAATCAATGCTTCTAACATCCTAATTCATGTGTTTATGTGTTTATCACCCCTCCAAGCCCCAATACCACCAACCTCTTGGCCTTTATTAAGTAAAAGGAGTAGCAAGATAAATGATCTGCACCAAATGAAAATCATTCCAAATGCAAGAAAGAATCAAAACAAAAAAAAGGACAAATTAACCAAAAGTGTCTTGAAATAAATTAAAGTAAATTCATGCCTTTGTTCACTTAAAAATTTCAGATGCAAAGATCTTATTAACAACCGCAACATAGACAATGAATCACTTTTACAATTCCAAGAAAGCCCCTCCATTAATCCTTGATAGCACTCATTGCCAAAAAGCAAAGAGAATATTAATTGAAGGAAGAAAACAAAAAAGCACCTACACTCATGAACCTCCTCCCCCCCCTCCAAAAAGAAAGACCACCATCAAAACTTTCAAGGATTTGAGGCGAAGACGACTTGATGGAGTCTAAGACATCATTGTGGCAGAAGGAGGAGCCCGAAGGCACGATGTTGAAGCACCTCGAGAGCATGGTAGAGAATGGCCCAGATGTGAAGTCTTTGGAGGTTTTCTTTTGTTAAGAGTTCTTGATCGACAGGATAGGGCCTTGTTTTCATGACATGGAAGAGTTGATGGGGTGGGGAAGATGGCAAGGGAAGGGTATAAGGTTGGTGAGAGGAGAGGGACGAGAGAGAGGAGGAAGGAGAATGACGGAGGGTTTTGGTTGGCGCGGCGGAGAGTATGGAGCTAGCAGTGTTATAAGAAGCATTGATGGTGGGGGTTTTGGAGAAGGTAGTGGAGGAAAATGGAGGGAAATGGGAAATAGAAACCCTAGCTAGAGGAGGAAAAAGGGAAAGGAGTTTAAACCCTAGCAAGAAGAGGAGAAAAAGGGGGAAGGGGGAGTTTAGGATTTCACATTAGCTTGTTCTATTCCACATCAACTTCTATTATATATCATGTGATAGTATGTGATTATTTCCGTCATGACCATTAGACAAAAGTAGCAGTCAGAGGAGAAATTGCAACATTATAAAAGTTCGCGAATCTGATTGCAACAAATCAAAGTTCCCGATAAAAATGAAAACACCCAAAAAGATCAAGGTTTTAAAAGTAATTAAGCCTATATTTAACTAAGCTTTTTTCAAATTTTAATTATTTTCCCTTGAAAGGTATAAAAATCATAAAAAATCATTAATTTCTGAAATGCATACAATGATGTTTAAAAAATTATATCTATGCTTAGGACATATGCTGATGATTGTTTAGATTTTTAAGAAACTTGGGTATTGTTTTAGTTATTTTCTTGATAACAAAAATAATTAAATGATGATAAATATTTAAAAAAAAAGGCATTCCACCATAAAAATCATAGCTTGTGCATGGCACGGATGCAAATATGCTAAAATTTTTTGGACTAGAATCCCATATATTTTATTTTTATTAATGTTTCAATACAGAATTACATATAATCCATAAAAGTAAAATATTGGTTGGAAAACATAACTCACTATGCAAAACTGACCATGCTGTAGGCTCCTGTCCAACCTACAACATATCTAAATTTCAAGTAAAACAAAAAAATGTGACATGGATTTCCTTTGTTTTTCCAATTTTTGCCAACTTTGGGCGCGCCCTTTCCCCCCCGCCCCCCACCCAAAAAAAAAAGAAAAGAAAAAAAGAGATCCAAGGGCCTCACCTAAATGGAGTGCCCTCTTTTGTTGATCCGCTGGCATAACCTTCCTGGTGAGTGCAAAAAGGCCCTCTCCCATTCTTCCCCTCTTTCTTTCCTTCTCTCGCTTCACCTCTCTCTCACTCTCATTCTCACCAGATGGTTTAAAAGCATTTTGGGAGCCTTTTGCAAGATATCTAGTTGCATTAGATTACCCAATTGGCCCCCGTTCCCCTCTTTTCACTTTAAAATGGTTAGGATGCCTTTGAACCAGTAATACCGGGTTTGGTACTGGTCGGTACTGATCCATTTCGGCTTGGATAGCCACTATGAGCATTGTTTAGGCCAACCATGGCATGTATCGGCCAGTACTGACCTAACCAGGATGCCCTGTTTTTGCTATGTTTTGGTGACCCAGGCCTTCTTTTGGTGCTAGAATCCTAGTGGTGGTACAATTCTGTTCCAGTGGTTTTCAAAACCTTACTTATGTTCGTTAGTGAACTGGCTTTCTGCCGTAAATCTCTGTTGGTCTACCCATGTCAGCTTGTTCTGGTGGCTGTAAATTGACAATGTTGTTCTGTCCATCATATGCTGTCAGGAAAACCTCCAAAACCGAAGCCTGTTAAGAAGAAGTTACTGAACAAACTGTACATGATTAAAGTACAACTAGTACATAGTCTCTTGTTAAGCAGGTAATTCTAATGCTACAAATAAGCATTCGTGAAGCATCAGGGGAGCCAATTTATGAACAACGATGTTTTCTTTCAAAAAGTGAATATTAAATCTAAAAAAATACAACATTTTTGTAACATCTCTCCCTCTGCTTTCACTGGATGATGTTGGTCATATTCTCTATTGGCTGGCTTTCAGCCTGAAGTATACTATGTTTGCAGGCTTTTACCACTCTTATTAGCTGGCTTAGAATGTCTTATGAGTTTCTCATTATTTGTTTTAAACTAGCAACCTAGTACTTTTGTTTAATGTTGGTTTTATTTTCTTCTGTTATTTCTTGTTAGTTTTTGGATTGCTTTTCCTTGAGATCTTGTATAACTTAAATGGAATTGCTGAAGGTTGGTGATAATGTGGGTGACTGTGCTGCCCGTGGTGCTGATCTTTTTGAGAGTATAGCAGCAGAGATAATCAGTGCTATGATACTTGGAGGAACAATGGCTCAACGCTGCAAAATTGAAGGCAAGAGCATATGCTTATCTTAAAAGGAAAATCATTTCCCTTGTATGCAAATTTTTTTGTTTTGAGATTTTGGTTTGAATTTATATTGTTCTTTCTTCATATTGTGCTTTAGCCACTTGTGATAATGTTTGTTCTTTCATGGCCTTAAGTGCTACCATTTTACATGTGAAACATCAAGGTTCATCTTTGCTGATAATACCTAAATCTGTACATGTATATGTTGCACATTACACAAGATGCATGGGTATGATAAACTTTTCTAAAATATAGCCATGCATTTGAGTCAGTATTCTATTGCATGAATTGTTAAAATGGCAGTTATACCATGATTGCCTTTTTCTTCCAACTCATTGGTACCACTACACTTTCAAGTGTTTGTATGCTATCACTATGTAGTATGTATAAATGATATGTATTGTATCCTCTGCAATTCTTATGTGCTTAGATGTGCAGTAACCACATCTCATTGTATCATGTGCATATGTTAGTCTCTAATCATTGATCTCATCCTGAATGACAATCATATCTGCATCAACTTAAGAGCCGTTCATCAAGTAGCATGGAATCATAGATGTTTTGGTACCTCCTGGAAGAGCTTTAGATTGTAATTATGCAACATCAGGTAGGTATTGGACATCTCTGCCATTTTGGTTGAAATGCTCTCCATCTCATTCATCCATATAAATTCATTTGGAATGCTGTAATTGGTTCAGTTTACCTTGTTCTTCATCCTCTTATGGCCTCTATGCTATCAAACATATCTTTAGGGAGCCATATAGGCTCAATTGTCTATTGAACTAAATCAACTTAATTGATCATCGTTTACATTCTGCATCCTCTAAATCAACAAATGATACTTTCTGTAGCCTGTTATGTGTGTTTTGCACTAACTTTGGTGCTATTTTTCTATTTCTTCCATCTTTTTTTCTTTTCGTTTTTTTTTTAAAAGGAAGGGGATGGTGGCGGAACACTCCAATCTTTATTCCCTATCACTTTCCTGAATCTTAACTAACAAGTAACATTGTCCATGGGTAAGACCATCCCAATTGGTCCTGGGACCCAATTTAAAATTTCTCAGGCTTAGGCTTGGGAATTAGGCGCAAGAGCTGAGCCCAGGCTTGGATAGCCAGGCCTGAACATAAATTCGAGCCAGTACCACCCAGGCCTTGGAGTGAGTGAGGCGCTCAATGGTTATGATATAGCTAGCTGACTTAAAGCCACTGGATTTTATGTAAAAATCACAGGTCAAATTTAAATAATTGAAACATGTCATCCCACAAAAAATACCTTGATCACCTGCTCAACACATTTCCCTCTTTTGTTGAGCAAATGGTGCCATGTAATTGACTTCTTTGGCTGGTCTATGCCTATTATATTAGTCCCTTTTTCCTTTATCACGAGCTGAGTTGCAATTTGAAGAAGAAACTTTTGGGCACTTAAGGTATTCTGGCTAGTCTGGGCCTGAATTTGGATCAAAAGATCTGGACTTGGTTTGGTCTAATTCCAACTCCGAACTTGGGCTTTAGGCCTGCGGTGCTCTAGTTCAGACTGTGCCTGGGAAGACAAAGCTCAAGTCCAGCCTGGCTCTCTATCTATCAATATCTTATCCATCAAATATGACTGTTCCATTAGCAAATCTCAACAAGATGTCATCTTCCTGCACATTGGTGCCAAATTCCTAGCAAAGGAACCTTTGGGCAAAGAGGGTCCTATATTAAACTCCAATGCTACTTGGTGGGTAGAAGACCAATTATATTCTCTACATATTTAAGTCCATACAGTTAGATAACAGTAGGATTCCATTTAATTGCAAGAATCTTGACAAGAGAGAGAGAGAGAGAGAGAGCAAATTTGACACTACAATCATCCTTCAGCTTTTAGCATCGATTTTGTGCTGAGTGTGAAACATAATTCCAAATGTTCTACATCTTCATTGGTCATTACTGTCTTGAAGGGTCTCTGTTTTGGTATATATTGACATTTATTTTCTTTTGATTGGGTGAATGTGTATTTTTATGCCAATTTGTTGCTGTTTGTTGGGTTTAGGGATTTGTTGGTGGTTGTTAGGTTTTCAGGAATACTCTTGAGCTGGGATCCTGTCTTCCCCCAATAGGAGTGAATGGCAAAAGGTTTCCATGATGTCACACTAGAAGTTTGGCTGAATTTGTTGGTTACGATAATGTTTCTGTTTGGCATCTCTTGCTGGCACTACAGATTGCTTATGCCATGTGGGAAATGTATTTGTAATTTTGCTTGAGATCTTTCGTGAAGTGAATTCCATCATTTTTAGCAATTAAGGCTTTTTTAATTTTAGAGGGTTTATGTACACATATTCACTTGGTTGGTTCAGTAACTATTTGGCACTTAGCCGATTTTGTTCTACAACTCTTCATTTTCATTTCCTTGGCTTACATCTATTAAGCTTTATCAGAATACATTTTTAGGCATTTCTTGCATTGCTGACTTTTCCATGCTCACTGCCTTGGCAGTTGGCACACTATGAAGAACGTCGCCTGCTGCTATAAAGCTCGTGAACATCTTAACAAAATATATACCAACTTTGCTAGGAAACTTTTATCATTAGGGACTGTCTGCTATTTAAGTATTTATACTCCTTTGACATTGTGAATGGATCAATTACAATAAAAAAAAAAAAAAAAGACATTGTGAATGAATCAAGCCAAGCGGAGCTCAGAGGACTAGAAATGTTCAATTTTTGTTAGATTCTTAACTAACAAACCTATTAATCAGCTAATGAGCACATTATTCTGTTTATTTCTGTGAGCCCAGAGTGTATGGACTTAGCTTGTCTGAGTTGAGCCTTAAATAAAGTTTTATTTTGGCTCATTTCCTAATCAAACAAGCTCAATTGAGCCTAATCAAAGCTGAGACCAAGTTGTTTATATCAGCTTGTTTCATTTGCAGTCCTATTTATGCTTATTTCTTTCACTATTGGCAATGCCCTCATTCCATCACTATTTTAGCTTATGAATGCTGATTCACTTTCACCAATTCCTTTGCATGGGATTTCTGAACTAATAACATAAATGACAGGTTGAAAATGGGCACGTGAAACAGCACAAGAAGAACTGCAAAATCTTTAGCAACATTCTTTGACATATGGCAGATACTGGAGAAGGATAAACAATAAATAACAATGTTGTGAAAACTCTCAAAGAACTGTTATTTGCCTAACATTTCTGTACATCTGTCCCCATCAACATTTAATATAATGTTCCATGAGTTCCCAGTGAATATCTGAACATTTCTGATGTCTTTTTTCTGGGGAAACTGCTTAATTCAGTATTATGTATTTTATATACATACATAGATACATACATACATACATATGCACGTACTTGTATAATTTTGTTCAGCACTTTTGGATGCAAAAATTTACTGTATTTGGCTTCCAGACTGCCGAGTAAATTTTCTGTTTATATGTTCTATTAATAAGTCTGAACACAGTTTCTTTGTTTTTACTATTATTATCTGATGACTAACTAATTAATTTTCTTTGCAGATCCATCTGGATTTATCCTGTTTCCTCTTGTTGTCCATTCTTTTGACTTGGTGGTATCATCACTTGGAATACTCTCAATTAGAGGCACCCGTGAATCTGGACTCATTGTTCCTGTAGAGGACCCAATGATGATACTTCAGAAAGGCTACTCTGTGACAATATTTTTTGCTGTTTTAACTTTTGGTTTGGTAGGTTAATATTGTTTATAAATACAAATCTTAATTCGCATTTTAGTTTCATTTTTTTTTCTTTTTTTTTTTGGGGGGGGGGTGGGGGGGTGGCGACCACCAAAGTAAATTGCCCAGGTCCAACTACCTTGGGATTTACCACCCAAGTCTCAAAGTAGGTACTTCCTTATCTCCTTCAAGGAGAAGTGGGAATGACCATTAGGGCATTGTCTAGAGCATGTATGATCTTTTCTTTCACTTGTTTCATTTAGATGATGATTCATCATCTGGATTCATTTAATTAAATGACTGATGTCCTGGTACTTTTTACAATTTTTATATTATTCTGATATTTTCTTTGTTTTCCTTTTGCCATTGCATCTTTGGCAGTCTACCCGGTGGCTCCTTTACACTGAACAAGCACCTTCTGCATGGCTCAATTTTGCATTATGTGGCTTGGTTGGAATCATAACGGCATATGTTTTCGTTTGGATAACGAAGTATTACACTGATTACAAGCATGAGCCTGTCCGTGTATTAGCTCTCTCAAGTGCCACAGGGCATGGAACTAATATTATTGCAGGAGTGAGTTTGGGACTAGAATCAACAGCTCTCCCTGTTCTTGTGATAAGCATAGCAATTATTGCGGCTTTCTGGCTGGGGCATACATCAGGCTTGGTGGATGAAACTGGGAATCCAACTGGTGGTCTGTTTGGAACAGCTGTAGCAACAATGGGCATGCTTAGTACTGCTGCATATGTCCTCACGATGGATATGTTTGGCCCTATAGCCGACAATGCAGGTGGAATTGTAGAGATGAGCCAGCAGGTACCATGATTAATGAGCGCATGAAATTGTTTTGAAAATTCTTATCTAATTACCATAGAATTCAGGTGCTACTTTTTCAATATGATGCACTAGGTGTTGCACTGTTCTCCGTTTGAAGAAAGCACCACTTTCACCAGCTTCTTACTATATAAATATAGTTCTTTGTTTGTGCTTGAATGGAATGCAACTTTCTTTCAAGGCACTAAAAGACGTTATGAAGATATTCATAGGGGGTTTGTCGTCACTTGGAACAAGTGGTCCTCTTGTATTTCATTGAAATCTGCTGAGGACCTTTCCTTTTTTCAGAACTAACGTAGGATGTAATTGTAATTTCATTTCTTTCTATCGATGAAATGGATTGATGGGGCTTTCTCATATCTCTCTCCCACAAAAAAAGTTCTTTATTTGTGCTTAAAAAATTTATATATGAAATCCTTACTGGTCTGGCTTAGGTCTTGGCAATTAGGATAAATAATCAGAACATTTGATAAGGAATGCGTATTTGCTTATATAATTTTGGGACATTGTTTGTGATTATCATTTTTGTCCTAATTCTTGAGCAATTAAATTGTATGCAGCCAGAAAGCATTCGAGAAATCACTGATGTTCTTGATGCTGTTGGTAACACTACAAAAGCTACCACGAAAGGATTTGCTATTGGGTCTGCAGCACTTGCTTCCTTCCTTCTTTTCAGTGCATATATGGATGAAGTAGCTTCATTTGCTCACGTTCCTTTTAAGCAGGTATATAACTGCCATGCACTTATGTCTTATTATCATTATTTTTAATAAAAGTTTAATGTCTTTAAATTTTTTGAATTTCTGGATATGCAGGTTGACATAGCAGTCCCAGAGGTTTTTGTTGGCGGTTTATTGGGTTCTATGCTTATATTTGTTTTTAGTGCATGGGCCTGTTCAGCTGTTGGCAAAACTGCTCAGGAGGTTGTTAATGAAGTTAGACGCCAGTTTATTGAGAGGCCAGGTATAATGGTGAGTATCCAATTATGCCATGCCAGGTAACTGTTATGATCCTTAAATGAGTGTTGCTGGCATTGATATGACATGCCTGTCCAGGACTATAAAGAAAAACCAGATTATGGCCGTTGTGTTGCCATTGTGGCTTCAGCATCCTTGCGGGAAATGATAAAGCCTGGTGCTCTGGCTATTATATCACCTATAGTGATTGGTGAGTACTGTTTAATTCTTGATTTTCTTTATAAAGCCCTTAATGCACACACATGCGCATGCACACATGCGTGCAAGAAGAAATTCACCCGGCCCATTCCCACATGCAGAACACCTTTTTTTTTTTTGAGGGAATACAGGACAGCACACTCAAGCAGACAAATTTATTTTATTTCTATTTCATAAAGTATATAATCCTTTTGTTATTATTAATATACTGGAGGGAGAATGAAGAGGGCTTTTGCATGGGTGAGGTTCTAGAGATTTAATTCTCTGGTTGACAGGACTCCTCTTCCGGATATTGGGACACTTTACCGGCCAATCACTCCTTGGGGCAAAAGTTGTGGCCTCGATGCTTATGTTTGCGACAGTCGCTGGTATCCTTATGGCTCTCTTTCTGAACACTGCTGGTGGTGCCTGGGATAATGCCAAAAAGTATATAG
Organism: Elaeis guineensis; assembly: GCF_000442705.2. NCBI lineage: Eukaryota > Viridiplantae > Streptophyta > Magnoliopsida > Arecales > Arecaceae > Elaeis > Elaeis guineensis. The sequence goes on from NC_025996.2 coordinate 128,091,331, forward strand.
AGACTGGTGCACTTGGAGGGAAAGGCAGTGATTGTCACAAGGCAGCGGTTACTGGTGATACGTATGTTTCCCAAACTTGATTTGCCTTGTGTACTTATTTTTCTGCATCTTCAGCTTTGTTGTCACATAAACTATACGTGATTGATTGCATGTAGTTTACTTGTTGTGTCACTGTTTTCATGAGATTATTCCCAAGTTTAGACTTGTTTGTGCAACGCCTCTATCACATCATTCCAAGTGCATGTGCTCCCCATATGTGGTGGTGTGATTGCCCATCAATTACATAGCTAGGCATCAAAGCACCCCTGTATGTCCTTTCGTATGCAATCCTAATGAACTTTCTATGCTGAATAGATGGATGCAAGATATTGTTAGGGCATGTACATAAATTTTTTTAGTGAGGTGATGTAAAGGAGCTATTTGGATGATTTTGATGAAGAAGAATAAAAAATTGGTAGTTATATGTGCTTGCATACCAGAGGTAGAGTGTAGTTCTTGTCTATGGGCACATGCGGTTCATGTTAATTGCAGGTAGAAGACAGATACCAGAGGGAAGAGTCAGTAGGATGGGATAAAGAATAGGCCGGCAGAACATCAAATATCCTATTCAGGCTGGTTGGATTGAATTTGAGAGGTGTTTATGTGTGCATGTCCGATGCATATGTATTCCCACAAATCTCCTGATATACTTTATTATATTTCATAATTTAGTGTAATTAATTTTTATATAATACTTTAATATGTGCATATACTTACAAAATATAGTGTGTTTTATGTAATATATGGGATATGCATAAAATATATAGTTGCATGGTGTGCTATTTATGACATGATGGTTGCATGACATGTTATTAGCTCTACACAGTGCAAGGATAACGATAACAAAGAGTGTAGGAAAAAATTGAATGAACATGGGTTGGACACATTCATGCCCATGTGTGTCTGTGTGAGATGGTTAGACCCAGGTGCACCAATTGGATAAAATTTTCTAAGAAAATTTTCAAAGTCTGGAGTATAGTTTTTTAAGGATGTCTTAAGAGGCATTGGTATTCCTCTAATACCATATTACTATTTTAGTTGAACTAAGCTAATTGCCAGTTAATTGGAAAAATAATGAACAAAAGTGAGAGACTCAAATTCCAAGCTCCTTTATCTCTTTTTGTTATCATTAATATATGTTTATGGGTGCATGCGTGACCAGTGACGAAGCTCCATATGCATTCTTCCCCCCCTTTTTTTAGTTTGCAGCAAGTTGCATTGTGCATTTTGTTCCAGCGTGCATTATTTTTTGGGTAGTCCTTTTGATTTTTTGATTTTGATTTTTTTTTTTTTTTTTAATTTTTGTCCCATGTATTGACAAACAAGATACTAGAACCTGTTTGGAAACACCACAAGCACTCTTGCTGGTTAAGCACTGACATTAGCTTCTTCAACTTGCAGAGTTGGTGATCCATTCAAAGACACTGCAGGGCCTTCACTCCACGTTCTTATCAAAATGCTTGCAACCATTACATTGGTGATGGCCCCCGTCTTTTTGTGAGTGATTTCCACCTTTGCGCAACTGAATATACAGCACCCCTTTCAGATAGATGGGGTGGGAGCTTTGTTGATGGATGATTTTTCTTTAAATGAAGAGACCATGTTACTAATATTATCCAATGTGACATCACTGCTGATATTTGTTTTTGTGCTTGGACTAATAATATATGCGTTTGGGGTGCATATTTTGGGTTTTAAACATGGGAATACTGTTGCTGTGAGTGCATGCCTGTTTCAGATGACTTCGTTCACATTAAAACAAGCAAAGCCAGTCAGGAACCTAGCGGCATGGTTTCCTTCCCCCCAGATGGGGAAGCTCAAATTTTAAGTTACTAGTTCTGAGATTCCAAATGCCCATAAGCAATGGGTGCTGAGAAGTAGAACGTATCTTGATAATCCATGCAGTTTAGGTGGAAGAATCCCCTCAAACCACCGTGATATAGCATGCATACGTAGTTTAAACGAGAATAAAATAGTTCTTCAATTCTATATTAATATAATCTAAGTGTGTACAACCATGCTTCTATCTTTTTCTTATATTAATTTTCATACTAAGGTCTCAACTACGTCAATGTGCTCGTACAATCATCTCTCCCATCTGGATTCAACAATTATAGTTATCGTAAAATCGACAAATATTGTATATAGAACTAAGCCTTTGATTCTTTTTCAGAAATATATTCATATTATAGCGGGGCATTTGAGTAAATTTCTTTTGAGAATTAAAAATAATAATTTTTTAAAATTAAGGGGCTGTTTGTTGGATACCATAATTGTTAGTTTATTTTTGGCATTAAAAAAAAAAAAAACGTGGAACAACAATGTTATTTTGCCATGTCATGAATGACAAGATTTAAAAAAAAAAAAAATAAATATTTCTGAACTTGCATGATATCTCAATCGGAAAATGTTTTTAATTGAAGGAAAGAAAATATTAAGCGATGGTTGCTTTAGTTTTAATAACCGGATCATGGCTAAATAAAGATCATTATATAAACATGTCTATATTTGTAATGTAACAAAGGATCTTCAGGTATTGTTCTAATGGTTGTAACTGCGATTGTTCTCGGCTTTGATTAAAAGCTATGTTAATTGAATTATACGGCTAAATGCCTTGGGCTAAAACATGATACTACTATGCTAGTGGCCATTGTATAAGTAGGGAAAAATTTATCATCACCCATGTACAACAAAAACATAAACGATAACTATAAAATATTTTAGGACAAATTTAGAAAACTTAAAATATGTATAAATAAATATTGAACAATGATATATATATATATATTTGTTGATAAGACGGTTCATTCAAATAATTTTTATATGAATACAACCAACAAAGTCAGAAAAATAAAATATTTCGGAGTTGTCCAAGAATGGCTCCTATCCCAGTTCAAAAAGCTTTTTCAGTCATCTAGTTGGCTGTAGTGTTCTCTTTGTGAAAGATATGCCTTATAACCAATACAATGCATCCCTCTGGCAAAATCAAGAAAGGCATGCCATATAATCGGTGCAGTACATCCCTCTAGCAAAATGGAGATGTCATGCAGAAGGAGGTGAGTGGCTCCACTGCGGATGCAGCTTTGAAGTTAGGACATCATTGTGGCTGAGTCATCCTCTATAACAAACTGACCCGCCTCTAATATCTACTTGAGAAACACAATCCCCATCCAAGCTACGCGAAGCTCCACCCCAGTAACCGTAGGCTCTAATAAGTGACTCTCCCCAACCGCTACAAGCCTAGAATTACGTTTATGGATCACAAATCCAGCCCCGCCATGCCTGCATCTAATACTCCTATTGAAGTTGACCTTCAGATACAGTAAAAGAGGGGGCTCCTAAGAATGAACACCCGACGGATCCCTACGTAAGTAGAGTGGAAGCTCCAGATCTCCAAAGGTCTGGATGTCACATCGGTGATCTCCATTGCCATAGCCAAGGCTCTCTTCAAAATAACGTCGTCGAAAACTGTCTGAAATCAAATACCAGACTATTCCTAGTTAGCCAAATATGGAGGGCCACATAGGCCACACAGATGTCTGCCACCTTAGAAACATCATCTTCAGTGTTATGTTGTAGGAACTTTAGAAAGCTCTGGGTGGGGTCTAACACTTGAGCAATTTGTAGGTGCATCCTTGCCAAAGACCAAACAGATCTTGCCCTCGAACACTAGAAAAGAGTGTGGTCCATGGTCTCAAAATCACAGTGAGGGCATGCCAGCTGAATGTCTATGCCCTGAGCTCGCAGAAAGGATCTAGTCGGGAGCTGACCCCAAGCCACGTTCCAGAGAAATAGGCTCATCTTCGGATGCACCCCGATCCTCCAGACCCACCTAACCTCTCTGTGCCTAATGGACTCCCTCCGATAGATCTGGTAGAGGTTAGCCATCACAACCCTCGGAGTGCAAAAGTGTCCTAAATCTGGACGTCTGGACTGTTGAAGATGAGAGTCGCAAGGGATGACACCCACTCTAGCTGCTCCCCAAACAAACAGGATACCATTGCTCGGTTCCACCTCCCACCATCAGTCCGAAGAAGATCTGCAACTCTCATGGAATCCATCGCCTCAGTACTGATAAAGATCGGCCATTGGCTAAAGGATAGGTCTCAATCTATAGATCATACAGGATATCCATAGTATCCATCCCCTACCAGCGATCTCATTTGGAGAAAGATATCAGGTGCACGAGCATAGGTTTCTCTCCATAGGAAGGAGGTACTACACATAGGATGGACCTCACACTAGCAGGCAATGGATCATACCTAACCATCATGATCGAGCTCCACGAAGAATCAGGATTGAGGAAAACCAGGCAACATGCCTCACAATTAAGTCTTTCCTCCTCATAATTAAGGTCTGGATGCCTAGGCCATCCTTCCTTAGAGGCTGGCAAACCACATCTCAAGCAAGCAGATGGACGCCTCTCTCTTCTCTCAAATGGGATCCCCACAGAAAACTCTGAAAAAACTGCTCCAGTCTTGCCAATAGAGTTTTGGAAAGAACCGTATTCGAAAGCAGATACATAGCAATGGAGCTGAAAACAAATATCACCAGGGTGACCCATCCCATCATAGATAGTGCACGGGCCTGCTAACCTTCCAATGACCCTCGAATCGTCTGCTCGACATCCATACACTCAGTTCTTCTCAGTCTGCACCTGATGATAGGAACACCCAAATACTGTAAAATCCTATTGAGCTCTCCAATCTCGAAAATGTCCTTAATCATGAGCCGCAGCTGGGCCGGCATCAACAACAATGTTTTGATATGGTACTATTTGTACGGCTACAAAAATCTTTTATATATTTTTTTATAAAAATTGAATTTAGTTGTATAAATAGAGAAAATGCTAATTCGCATGTCGTGTTGGCCTAGGATTAGAAAAATTTATTGCTTATAATAATTAATTAAAAATAAATCTTGTGCAGACGTTCATTTGTTTTGTACATTCATTTAAAATCTGATACTGTTGAGTACAGTACTCTACATATGATCTACATGTAGAACAACACACGAAGAGATTTGTAATTGCATCAAATGTTTGTTTTTGAGAAACAGTAATTGCATCAAATGTAATTACAGTTATTCACTATCTCCTAAATAACTGGATGATCACCACAAGAATCTCAGAGAGTCCAAGCTACCAAGCTAGTGTAGCTAGATGCACATGATGGTACTATGTTATTCATGTTAAGTAGTCTAAAGTTTTGTTTGGGTGCAGAATTGGGCTAGATTTACTGCCAGGCAGTCTATTTAGATATCCTATATCAATTCAACACCCCTCAATTGTGCTGACACAATGGAGCAATTCTGCACCTAGGGATGGAATTTGTCCAATTTGAACCGACCTAAATTGGATGGATTCTATCCAATCGATAATGTATTTGGGAAGTATGGGTAATGGTAAAACCTGCCTCAAATCACACTTGGATATTTATATCGGTTCATGAACCATCTTTCCAAAACACACGCAAAAAAAAAAAAAAGGAAAAAAAATCTTTATGTAAAAGAAAAAAAATGCTGTAACTTTATCTAACCAATGTTGTCTAACCCACCCTGCTCTGTCCCAAGGCAAATACGGCATGGGTACAGATAATGGCCAATCCGATCTAAATCCAACCACTCATCATCCCTCAGTTTACCTCTTATGCTCTATAATTATGAATATTTTATATCCATTTATGATTAATTTTAAAAAAAAATATTAAAATAATATCGAACTTAAATTATTTATAAAAATACTGTTCAGAAAAAAATTGTCCCGTCAAAAAGTAATTTCTTTATCAACTCACCAATCTGACTGCTAGCTAGTAGCCAAGTAAATCAGAGAATGAGTTGCTCTTTGATAGGACGGCTTTGTAAGTCGCCCTTTGAAAAAAATCGTCTTTTCAAAAGACGACTTTCTTTGCCAACTCACCAACCTGACCGTCAGCTAGCAGCCAGATGGACTAGAGAATGAGTCGCTCTTTGATAGGACGGCTTTATAAGTCATCCTCTATAATCTATGAGTCGCCCTTTCTGTGTCTTATTTATATTTTTTTTATTTTTAGTTAATATATATTAACTTTAAAATATAAATGCAAACAAGCAAATACCCTTCTATTTGGAATCAATAAAAATATCAAAAAAATTAAAATTCTCGAGAATAAGAAGTCAAAACTTGGATTTTAGTTCAAATTTTTTTCAAAGTCGAAACTTTTAAAACTTTCTTTCTTCAGAATTAATAGGTTAAATGGTTTCAAAATTCATTAAAAATTATTTTATGACTTACTAACATCCAAAGATCGATTACCATCAATTTTAATTTTAAAAAAATATATATTTTATATAGCCCCCCATATATGTGCTAGTTTCCTGGCTTAGAAAATTTTCGGGATTCATAACAGCAGATAGTCACAAATTGTGTCCAACTGACTTCAACAAATTTTTGCAAGATAAGTTTAATTCAAAGTAGTTTATAATTCACTGTTATGGATCCTGAAAATTTTCTAAGCCAGAAAACTAGCACCTATATGAAGAACTATATAAAATATATATTTTTTTGAAATCAAAATTGATGATAATTAATCTTTGGATGTTAGTGAGTCACAAAATAATTTTTAATAAATTTTGAGACCCTTTAACTTATTCATTCCGAAGAAGAAAATTTTTAAAAATTTTGGATTAAAAAAAATTTGAACTAAAATCTAAGTTTTGATTTCTTATTTTTTTAAATTTTATTTTTTTAATATTTTATTGATTCCAAATGGGGGTATTTGCTTATTTATATTTATATTTTAAAGTTAATAGAAAGTAAAATAATGAAGATATTAATTTAAAATAAAAAATATAAATAAGACACAGAAATGATGACTCATAGATTATAGAGTCGCCCTATTAAAGGACGACTTATAAAACTATCCTATCAAAAGACGACTCATTCTCTGATCTATTTGGCCGCTAGCTGGCAGTTAGGTTGGTGAGTTAGTAAAAAAAAGTCATTTTTTGAAAGAATGATTTTTTTTTGAACAGTATTTTCATAAATAATTTGAGCTCGATATTATTTTGATAATTTTTTTTAAATTAATCATAAATAGGTAAAAAATCTTAATTCTTGGCAAGCATGGGGCGGGCATGAACAATGACCCATTTGGCCTAAACTCGACCCATCGCCCACACCAGATTTATCTCTCATGCTTTAGATTTTTTTTTTTTTAAAAAAAAAGGTCAAAGCAGAATTGCCTTCAAAGTTGAACTCTCCGAGATTCCTCATAGCATTAAAGCAGGTACCCTCTGACAGAAGCTTCGAGGAAACCGGACGATGACAAATCGTGGGCGTGGATTGCAGTTGATAGAAAATCGGACACAATGTTTGGTCACCTACAGGAAGAGGAGAGAAAGCCTCAAGAAGAAGGCCAACCAGCTTTCCTCCCTCTGTGGCGTCCTCATCGCCGTCATCTCTTTCGATCCCGATGGCCGGCTCCACACATGGCCAGATGACCAAGGAGCTCTCCCCGACCTCCTCCTCACCTATCGAAGCCTCGACCCCAAGAAGCGGCAGAAACACGACCTCGACCTACCGACCCTCCTCGGTGCCATGCCCGCGGGATCCCTTCGAACAGGACCGGCTAAAGGGTAAGGCCACTAAAGCTCTTGCTTTAGGCCCCCATTTGCTTTAAGTCCCACTATCCATTTGGTTTCACTATTTTAGTATCTTAATCACAAACAATCTCAAGCCATGGGTTGCCTTTCTTTCCTCTTTTCCCACTAATAGTTATGCGGTCTTCGGGGTTAACTCTCCTCATAGCAGAGGCATGCCACCGTTATAGCATAGCTTGAGATTCCATGCTTTATGGGGTACGGCCTCCTAAGGAGCTATTTCTCCACTTCCCAATATAAAGCATTTATGGCTGTTGGGTTTGCTTCCTTTCCAAGTGGACCAAACCTCCCACGTAGAAATTTTTTTGGGTACAAATGATCTGCCTTCCACATTGAGATTTTTGTGCTTGTGGATTTGGAATATAGCATAGGAAATTAAAAATTTCTATGCGCGCCTCCGTAGCGATAAAAAGTCAGAGAGGGAGTAAATGGCTGAGGAGTTGTGTGCTGGTACACTGTCCGCATGGAAAAGACAGATAGTTAGATAGAGAAAGATGGGAGAGGGGAGAGGAGAATCATTCCAACACCGCTCTCAACTCGTCATCTCGCCATCTCTCTCTGTCCACACGTACGGTCACTGGCTTGCACAGTTATTAGCTTTTTTTCTTGAAGAATCATTTAGAATTGATTATTTCTTATATATATTAGATTAAGCAATTTCTTCTTTTCAAAATAGATTTGAATAATTTAAGATATATAAAAATATTTTTAATTTTCTATTTAGTGATAAAAAATTAAAATCATTAGACAATGATAGTTTACAAGAATATTGTCTTAATCTTGAATGTTCCTTAAAATATAATAATTACTCTGATATTGATGGTTTAGATTTATTTTCAGAGCTAAAAATTTTAAAAAAAATTGTATAAGTGGAAGATAATAGTCCAATGGACATACTCAATCATATAAGAAGACTCGATTCTTTTTCAAATTATATATTACTTTTACAATAATATTAACAATTCCAATAAGTGCTGCTTCGGTAGAATAAAATTTTTTAAAATTAAAATTAATAAAATCTTACTTAAGATCAATAATACCTCAAAAAAGATTAAATAGATTGACTATATTAATTATAAAAAATATTAAAAAAATTTAATTATAAAAATTTATATATTAAAAAGTTAAAAAAATAAAATTTTAATAAAAAATTTATATAAATTTTAATTAAAAAAAAATTCATTTCAATATTTAATTTTAAATCTCCACATGTGTTGAGCCATCTCTGCCTTCGAAAGCTCGCCAACTCACTCCACTCCAAGGTGGAGGCTATCGACGAGAGAATCCAACAACTGCTCGACAAGAATTCCAAGTGCACCAACCAAGACAATAATAGTACCAGCAGAGAACAAGACGATGATTCCAAGTGTAACAAGAAAGGTAAAAATAATAATACCAGCAGTGAAAAAGGTGATGATGACTCCAAGGGCAGCAACCAAGGTAATAATAACAATAATACCAGCAGTGAACAAGGTGATTATTCCAAGAGTAACAACGAGGGTAATGATAAGAACAAGGTTTGCCTCCTTGTAGTAACCCGGTGGTCTTTCATCCCTTCCCTATAAATAAAAACAATGCCTTGACGGACTGCTATAACGTGCCAATGAATGGACTTGGCCATGGCCTGGATCAGAGTGGAAGATTTATCGATCCTCCTTATATTTTAACGGCCTTCGATCCGTATCTCATAAATTATGAGGCTTCCATGCATGGGAGTTGCTGCCGATGGTTGGTTGCCGGGTTCTTCTTCTTCTTGTGTGTCAACCGGCTTCAGTCATGCTATCAATTGTTCTTCTCGGGCATTCTCCTCCATGCCATCATCACTTCTCATGCCACTACCATCCATTGGTAATGCGACATCGGAGAACAACATAGGCTTTGGCAGTGACCTTCCCTTCTGCCCACCAGAGAGTACCTTTGGTGAATTTTTTGAAAGCAACGGGTTTCTGACGGGAGGTGGTGGTACTCTGAGAACACCAGAGCCATCGCCATCAGGTTGGGGGCCTTCGGTGCAGTGAAGGATTACCCTTCCCTCCACAATTTTGTAGACTATATGCTTGTTAGAAGCAAGTGATGGGTAGAGCACAGCGCTAAGCCCACCTTCATAGTTTTGTAAACTAGATACTAGTTGGATGCAGGTGATGAGTGAAGGATCAAGCCCACCTTCACAGTTTTGTAGACTATATCCTTGTCAGAAGCAAGTGATGGGTAGAGGACTGGGCTAGGCTCACCTTCACAATTTTGTAAACTAGATACTAGTTGGATGCAGGTGATGAGTGGAGGGCTAAGCCCACCTTCACAATTTTGTAGACTCATGCACCAGAAGGATTTAACTGAGGGGTGACGTCCAAAGGTAACCCAGCCTTCCCACTTTTGTAGAATTTATTATTTTATGGACTATATATTATTATTAATCAGATTTTTTTTCCCTTTTTCTTCCATCCTGGGAATATATTGGAGTTGAATGTCAACTTTAAGTAATGTGCACACTCCTGATCAGAATGGATGATCAAGTAACAAGAGCATTCATAAATATTTGATAATGGTGATATACATGGCTGGAAAAAAAAAAACAAACAAAAAAAAATTGAAAAAATCATACGCATTACTGAAAAGAACAGAGAGGTACACAACTTTGTGCATGACTAAAGTCCACATATAAACTCCTACTAATTTGGATTGATTGTATAATCAATGCCAATCATTAGCCTTCGTATTTCATAAGAATGAGCAAAAAAAAAAAAAAAAACACCAAACAAAATTTGAAACAGAATTTCATGAACATATGAACAATCTCTAGTGTCTAATCAATTTGAAAAGCAAAGCAGATGAAAAGGGAAAGAAAATAAATATACACGATAGAAAGAAAACTTCCATCCTCTTCCACCCATCACCGTGGAGTCTGGCAATTTATGAAACATGGCTCACCAATCTTGCCTCATCTGGTAAGCCCCATAGCTGAAAGCTTTGACCTATGCCATCCTGATATATTTTCTTTAACTGATGAATAACACCATTAACAATCAACACACTGAATGACTCAAAATAAAGAGAGAAAAATCTCAACCAATATATAAAAAATTCAAACCGAATGCAGTGAAGAAATAAGAATGTCAAATCTTTCAATAAACTTGCGGAGCGAAACAGATAAATATAAGGAGGGAACAGAAAAAGACATACAAGCTTCCTGTACAAACAAGGCTTCCATCCTTGTCCACCCATCAAACTCCCATCTTAGGAAATATTCCAGAAAAGTTTGGCAACTTATCTACATGCTTCAGTGCTCGTTCAGCAATCTGCCTTGTCCGGTAGTCACCATGCCTGAAAGCATCAACTAAAGCTGTCCCCACATTTTGATCTCCTGAAATCTCGTAAGCTATGTCCTCTGTCCGCAAAATCCTCTCAACAGCCCAAATAGCTCGCTGCCTGAGTATCTCTGTTCGGTTCTCACGCAATATCTCAAGTATTGGTTTAATCCCATCTGCATCACATAACACCATCACACTTTTCTCGATGTCCACACCATCATCCAACAGTGTGCACAGGGCAGCCAAGGCAGCCTCCACGACCTTCTCATTTGTATGGTCCAAACAGGCAACCAACTTCTCCACTGCCTTCCCTTCTAACAGACAAAAGCTCTCGTTCATAGAACAGATCCCACGGTGGACTCGACACAACCCAGTTACAACAGGCTGCTCACTGAGACATGGAAATATAGAACAACAAAATCCTTGCTCCGGGACAACTGGAATTCTTGTTAGATGTTTTGACTGTTTTGAGAGATTCTCCAATGCCGTAGCAGAGACCATTTGTACCCTATCAAGCCCATTCATCTGAAGAAGATCAGTGAAAAGTGCAGCAAGATTATGTTCACGAGCAAGGGATACAATCTCAGGTTCATCCTCCAGAATATATGTCAGCCTTGAGAGAACTCTTACAAGCCCTTCAAGAAAGGGAGTGACGAAACGACTGCCACGAGTCTCCCCTTGCCGGATTCTGACAACTTTGGAAATGATTATGTCGAAGGCCCCCTCATCCAGAAGACACCTAGTGAGGCCTGAGTCCCTCTCAGGAAGATCAGCTAGAAGCCCAATAGCAGCTGATTGCTCTTCAGAGATCCCATTATTCTCTGCAATGACCTTGATCAAGCTGCTGAGCTGGCCAGCAGTACCACAAAGGGCATCTGCCAGCTCTTGACCCATGTAAGGTGAAATATGGTGTAGGAGTTTAATAGAAGCCATGCGGAGATCCCTTTGTGGAGCTTCCACAAATTGAATCAAGCTGATGGTAGCACCAGAGCTTTTGATGGCAGCGACTATGTTTAGAACAGTTGTGGAAGAACTTGTTAGTCCAACAAGGACCTGAAGGAGCTTAGACTCAATTGCAGGACCTGTGTTGCTGATGAGATGTAATAGATTATGGACAATGTCTTCAGAGACCAAGCTCTGGTGGTCATGACCAAGCAGGATAGACTCAATACCAGCACTTGAAGACACAATATTAGCAAGAACTGTTGCAGAGACTTCCTTCAGCCTCATGGGGAGCTGGTTGGCACCAACGGTGAAAAGGTCCTTCATGAGAGGAGGGAGAATGCCTGCTTGGATTAGTATCTTGGCGCTTGTTTCATAGGATGAGATCTGGTTCAATGCCTTGAGAGCAGCTTGTCTTGCTTGCTTGCTTCCACTTCTCATGATATCAACCAGTGCTGAGCCCGCAGTTTGGGCAACAAATACTTTCACATCATTGCTCAAAACAAGCTCCCCGAGGTATGCAGCCATAGATAGCCGTGTTTCAGGTGAACCTGCAAAATTTTTCATGGCACTCAGTGATGTGAATAGCTTGCAAAAATTGGTGCAGCAACATTTCATCTGCCCAAAATTCACAAGATGCAAAAATTCACTAATATATTGCACCCAGTGATGCTTCCAGAGATTACCTCCATACTGCAAAGATGCACTGATATATTTAGACCACAATTGATTTTACTATAAGAAATAAAAGAATGGATGTCTAATAACTTATTACCCTTTTATGGAAGCATCCCTACCCTTGCATTTACATATCATGCATTATTCATATATCTCTTCTATAATCAGTCTCCATGGCCAATGTACAAGCAACGAAGAAAAGAAATTTAAAACAGAAATAAATAAATAAATAAATAAATAAATATATATATATATATATATATATATATATAAAAGAAGCAGAAGGTACCTTCAAGGAGCAGGGTAAGAAGGGGCTGCAGTCTACCATTTTCCGCCATTTGCCTCACATTTTTTTCACATTTTTCCAGATTCTCTAGTGTTTTTTCAGCTCTCTCAACAGTCAAAAGGTTTTCTGATTTACTACTTGCCATCCCAACCAGTATAAGAATTGCCCCATTGACCCCACCAATCTTTTCACATAGGGATTCGGATTTTGAAAGCTCATATAAAAGAGAGACAGCTTCCTCTCTTTCCTGGGAATGTTCATGTGACAAGAACTTTACAATTGTACGAATGGTGTCCCCTGCAGCAATAGCTTCCTGCACAACAAGGAAATTGAGAATATATCATCGAGAAACATACAACTCAAGAAAGATGCAGAGCATCTGAAAAGGAAACCAGCAAGAAGCCCAAGGACAACCTTATTGTCTTTGTCTTCCGCAGCCACAATATGAAGAGTTTCTAATGCTTTGCATCGCACTTTCCTGCTGCTACTCTTCATCATGCCAGAAATCATAGGTATCAAGTCTGCATTCCTTACAACATGCTTACTGGACCTGCTTTTCTGGCAAATATATGCGACAAAGATTAGAGCTTGTAAAACATCACTTTCTGAGCTTCCTGAAGTTAGAGATCTACAAGCATTGTCAAGCTGAGCAGTTTCGTTTCTTTGGGTCCATTCTTCAATAGTATTCCTTAGAGCAATACTAGGGTTCAGGTCCATGCTATTCAGTTCTTTCAGTGTCAATGGGCAAATTGGCTTCCTTCTACTGTCCCTGCATTCCTTGAACCACTTCTCAACAGCTTCCCTCTCAAAGGTCTGCCCATTCTCTAATGTAACAGGATCCCTCATAATTTGTTTCGTAAGTGGGCAGAGGAAGGCCTCATAAATAGGTTCAACGTGCAACTGTTCATGATTATTCTCATTGGAGTGGCTACTAGAATCATAATTTCCCTCCCAATCTTCTGCCATTTCCTAACAAAAACCTATTGCAACAAACAAATTTGTGTTAGTTCCAGGCACCATGGATATGTTCAAAACCATGATTATTTAGTAACAAAGTCGATAATAGAAAATTCTTGCACCAAACAGAGGTCAAGATCCAACCAAATACAAACTCCAAAGCTAAACCTTAGGGTTCATCCTGCTAATAACCTTGATTACAGTCCTAACTTTTCTTGCAGTCATTAAGATACGACCAATACCTGATGAACTCTGTCCAAAGTAGTTGTTTGTTAACATCAGATCAGGCAATAGTTGTGTAAAGATGGACCATAATTAATTGTAGTAGCAGAATGAGACAGTTGTATAAAATGTTCCAAAATTGTCAAGCTGCAATGACAAGAAGGTAGGCCCTTCCACATCAAAAAGAACAAATATTCCACAAAACAAGAATCAGTCAGTCTGTCATGTAAAATACTAAAATGTTCCAAAAACAGTGGATCTAATGGGGACATGGGACAATTTCGCTTGCTTATAATGTTCAAAAAATGTCAAGGCATAAAAGTATAAGACAACTCAGATAATGTGAGATGTAGTCCTTGAGGCATAAGTCAATCTTTATAGCTAACTCTTATCAAAGGATATACTAAATGACATAAACAGAACAGTATTGAAAAAAAAAGAAAAAAAAGAGTGCTTAATGTGGGCATTGTTAACATACTAAATTTCAGTAAAAAAACTCATTTTGGATGCTCCAAATGTGGATAAATCTTAAGTTAATGTGTCAAAAAGGTGGCATACTTTGGTTCCAAGTAATTGTCTGCATAACATGTAGAATAACATATGCTACCATATCTAACCTTGGAATTTTGATTTCAAACACAAAATTATGCAAATATAGATAATACATGCCCATCTGATCATGCTTGGAGTTGAGCCCCACATAGAAGGGATGGAAAAACATATATGAATTGACCATAGAGGTTCCAAAGAAAAATATCTTCTTCCAAGGACTGGTAGGAAAAGAAAATAATTCATGGACTTCCAAGGACATACATACATACAAAACCATGCAAACATAAATAATACATGCCCATCCGATCATGGACTAGTAGAAAAAGAAAATGATTCATGGACTTCACATAAGGATGCTTTCACCGGAGATAGTTATCAAGTTCAAAAATGTTTCTGAGATGAATATAAGTCAAAAAGAATTAAACTCTGAATCCCTACCAATTTTCAATGCAGGTATCCAAAGGTTAAAAAAACAATAAGAAGATGCAAAAGAGACATTAGGTGTAAGTGAACTACAAATTGAAGCATGAAAACAGCAAAAAAAAAAAAAAAAACTGTTTAATTGGTCTTGGTACATCATTTAATACACCAAAGTGCACCCACTGATGCAGAAGTCTGAGACATTAGGTATAAGTGAACTAAAAACCGAAGTATGAAAATAACAAAAGAAATATTGTTAAATTGGTCATGGTACAATGTTTCATAAACCAAAGTGCACCCACTACCGGGCAATCAACTTTATGAGTAAATCCTTGGAGGAAATGTTCATCAAACAACGATAATACACACACATACAAGTGAATCAGATAACAAGTGCCCTAGTTTTATTAATTTTGACAATAAAAGTTAAGCATATTATGTGTTTGATAATATATCCCATATACACATGCACATAACGCACACAGCCTTTAGAATTTAAAATATTAGTCACTGTGAAACATGGTGTGCAATCTAAACTTAAAACTCACCTGGTTTTTTAAGGTTCTTACTGATGAACGAACTGTGAACAGTGCTTATAGTTGCTAATATTTTGCATGATTCAATTACTATCTTAAACTAACTTCCCTTAAATAGCTGAAGGAGGTCTCAGCCTTTTCAAATTTCTTCACCAAACAAGATGTCTTAAACAAATCAAAAATGGATATAATAATAGATCGTTCACTTGTCTTCCCCCAGTCTCTAGGAATACCTACCAAATATATGTGTAGATATAGATATAGATTGACAGACAAACAGACAGATAGATAGATATGAGAGAGAGAACTGTTAATGGATATCTCTGCTACAACCAAAGGAGTATTGAGGGGCCAGAAGCTAAGAAATTAGATTCATGATTAAATTCTTAATCCATCTGGTTCGTCTTTCACCATATTCTCATATCCATGATAACAGCATAATCTCTTCCAAAGCACATTACATCACATTTTTTTTCTTTTATATGTAGAATCATAAATAATTAAAATTTGCTGACTTGAATAGTTGTGCCTTCACAGGCACTGGTGATAATCCGTGACATCCTGGTGCTGATTCTGGAGTATTTGTATCCTTTATGTGAAAGAAGGATTCACCTTCATTCATGCCCATCCACCATTGGATCATCCACTGCATACCTTGAGCTTGGTGCATGTGCGTGACTGGAGTTCAGAGAACTTTGAGATCTGTGCATTGGGTGATCCAATGGTGGATGGGCACGAAGGAAGGTGAATCCTTTTTTCGTGGAAAGGATACAAGTATAATCCACTGATTATATATGATGATGTGCACAGGTGCCACTGGAGTATAATTCACTGATTATATATGATTATATACTATGAAGTTATCACAATGTTACATCTTGTTATCCCAAATGTTCTTCATAATAATTTTTAAGTGATTCATATTCTATAAAAGATAATATAATTATTAAAGCCCAAGTGGAAGCATATCAACATCAAAGGAAATTATTCAAGTTACACGTCATCCAAATCTCATGCATATGTTACCTCCAATGATTGAGTAGATTATCATGTCAAATGTAACACGTAGTTGAGTATAATTTCAAATGGAGGTAATGGCTCTAGATCTCACCATTCCATCAACCAGTTTTTTTTTTTATTTTTTTTATTTTAATGCAACATTTTTTACCATCCTGTTTGCTTCTTTTTTAGATATATATAATAAACTAAACTACAGTGATGTTCATACACATTATATGCGCTTGTTATTTTGTTAAGTTGTAATTTCTTTGGCTTGTGATTATTGGTAAACATTCAAACATGACCATAAAATGTCTAAAGTATAAATAAAGTGTGTATATTGATCATATACTGTAAAATATCTGAAGTATCTATTTGAATTTTTACTAAATCAGATTATTCAATCAATTTCTTGATTATAGGAAGAATTTATTGCTTTCCTACTAGTTTACTTGCTAAGAATATAAACAAGTCAATCAAATCACTCATTCACCAATGCCTCAGAATTTGGCTTTACCATAAAAGATGGCTCCTCTCATCTCTTTGCAAGACCCTGCCAATGGATGAAATCTATAGGCTTCACCATGCACTGCCTTGGTACTGCAACATGAGCACATAAATGGAGTGCAAGAAGAATCTGTCTTGGGCATGGCAGTTCTACTCTTTATATCCCATCTCATGAAATCCTTCTATTCCTCCATTCTCGTTATCCCATACCTACTCTCGAACAGTTGACAACATTTTCCCAGGGTTTTCTTTCAGCATCATTTTGGTTGACATAATGAGTTCTGGCTGCGAGCTCACAACCTTCGATCAGCACAATCTATAAGCACTGCTCTCTTATTAGGATATGTTATATTGGACTTTAAAAATTCAATTATGGAGTTTTACTATTTTCCTCCTACTGAATAGCCTGTTTCACAATAAATTGCTCTATCTGGTATCTCATGATTTAAACTTGATCTAAGTTTTAGATATCAAGTCTTGTGAATCATAAAATATCCTTGAGTTCTATATTATTAAAATAAAAATATCCCTGTGTTCTATATTATTAGACATGAAATGTTGTTGGGATGGGCCTGGTTCGGCAAGGCCAAGGCTTTTTTGATTTTTTCAAATGGATCTAGCCTGGTCCAGGTTGGCTGTTAGGTGATGAAAGTTCATGGCCTACTAAAAGTTCTCTATTGGGTCAGGTTAGCTGATGTGATACCTGGCCATTTTCATTCCTGGCACAAAGCCAAAAGCTTTATTGTAAACAATGGCAAAAACAAAACAGAACAAATCCTAAAAATCCAACCACTTCAGTTGCCACCACCTGAATGCTAAATAGGCTCAGTGATGTCAATAGTCGTTTAGAATTTGTGGGGCCTTGTTTCAGAACATGATGTGATGCAGTTGAAAGACTGTTTTCATATCCAAAATAAAGTCATTGGTGGAAAATGCAGATAGTTGTTTTCCCTAACAAATTTCATCTCAGGAGGCCTGTCTTTTTTGAAGCACGTGACTTTATGCTCGTTGCTAAGAAATCGCATGGCACAGAACAATCACAAACTCTACCATAATTATCCAATCAATGGCTATTTCACTGGAGAGAACTCATTCTCCATGAACTAGAATACACCAGGACAACGACTCTTTGGATGGGCATGAGGATGATACAAAAGAGATTCACAACCTGACACTTTATGGCATAATTTATTTTTTAAAAATTCCAAGGTACCAATATTCTTTCCTGACCAAGGCTATGCTGCTTATCACCCTCCATAAATGGCAATTACTAGTTTTCAGGTGATTAAATTATTCAACATAATCAATCCATATCGAGGTGCCAAATTGTGGATCATGTACCTCAGTTCCTAATCTAGAATCAAACAGGTCAGCTGTAACCACTATGAGGTATCAAAATGGACCCAATTGTCCAAGCATCCAGGCATCTAGGAATCATCATTTTTAAGAAGCATTAAAGCTTCATATATTTGTTCATGTATTTTGAAAGTCTCCCAATTTAGCTTACTTTCTAAACAGGTCATGCTGTAACCCTTGTGAGGTATCAAAATGGGCCCAATTGTCCAAATACCCAGACATCTAGGAATCATCCTTTGATAGAAGCATCAAAACTTGATGTATTAGTTCATGTATTCTAAAAGGTTCTCAATTTAGTTTTGTTAAAAAAAATAAAAAATAAAAAATGTTTTCCTGTAAGATCCTAAGGCACCCAATTGGGAAATCTGTTGATCTTCATTTGTTATCAATAATGACATGCTTTAATATGTAAAGAATTGTTAGCTTCTTAAGACAAATGCTCTAAGTGGCATCAACATGTTCCAACTCACAATAGACTCAGAAAACCCTGCTATAAGAACGACACAGCACTATCCCTGTGAGAGAATGCAATAACCAAGTGGCCGATCTGGACATACTAATCTAGTATAAATACCAACCGACCATATCCTAATATCTATAAAAAGATAACCTACGATACCCTTGAAATGATGACAAACAGGTCAATATACCCAACTTGCCAAAAAAGGTTCAACTTTTAATAAGGGTACTCGATACTCCTTTATGCAAGGATATTGATCTCAGAAAAGAAGATCCTTCCCTTCTTCCAAAGCCAAGCATAAAAAGGTCACAACACCCCTAATTCCCACAAAAGGTTTCAACTTTTGAGTGTACATTTATTGCTTCTTACTCCAAACTCCATTATAAGCATGTGTATCTAAAAATTGAAGTTCCCACGAGAGCATATATAACCAAAATCCACAAAGATTCATCTCAATGCACATCGATTCAAAGCATCCATCAAATGCTAGAACTAGAAAACCCTAAACCAGAAAAAAAAAAGGGCAATGAATCAAAAAAGAACCGGCCAAAGAACAGGAATAACGAACCGAATCATACCACTTTGAGTTCTTTTCAAAATCTCTCCGGACGATCTTCCCTCGCAAGCCCTAATTCGCCGCCGCCCATGCTCCACCTTCCACGGACAAGCCCCCTAGCCCCGCGAAGCAATCCAACTCCTCGGCCGCTCGAAGGAAGAAGCCAAGAGAGACCAAACAACAGGAGATGCAAGCGATCGGAGACCGCACGCGCGTGAGAGGTGTGGACTGGGAAGAGGATGAGCGGAGGAAACAGAGTAGGAGAGGTTTTTGACTAGTCCAAGGAGAAGGGAAACACTAGTGAAGACGAAGCGGAGTTACGAGAGGCGAGGGCTAAATAGACTCGGTAATTCCACCGAGCGGCGCCAAATGGTTTGCTTGGGGCGTAATTCCATCTCCATTTTTACCGCTAACCATTATCCATGAACGGCTTTTTCACCGTCATGACGGTTATAACAGCCGTTAATGCACTTCAGTCATAATTTAGAGTTTTTAGTATTTAAATTATTAAAATAATATACTATTTTTTGATTAAAATTTATCATTACATTTCAAATGAGACAGCTGAAAGCTCACCTATTGCCCCATAATATTTAAAAATTCTTCTATTATTTTTATACGATGATCGTTTGATATATTTATTGAAATATTGTTGATTAGATTTTTTTTTTTTTTTGTGGACGATAATATTATTACGAAGATGATTGTCTATGGATATTATGTAATTTTTTTATATTTTAAATTTTTAGATTAAACATGACCGTTCGTTTGTATAAAAAAATATTATTATATTAAAAAAATTTTGATCACTGCTTCCAAAGTAATGGCCGTTGTTTGCATTATAACTGGCTGTTAGAGGAGCTGTTATTTTCTTTCCCGCAGTTATCACGTGAAAAGATCATGACAGCCGCTAAAATGTTACCGCGTCCACTTTTCCGACAGCTTTTGGGCAACTTGAGCTTGTTATTGGCGACGAGCACTGTTTGGTCTGATAAAAGTCTAATAAAAATTGAAAAGCATCTGCACGGACACGGCTGGCATCCGTCGGCTTTTTAATAATCCAAATGTTGTGGAACAGCGCTGCACTGGAGAAGGATTTGTTTATATCACATCCGTTGACCATGATCCTAGCGGATCTCGGAAGGTTACCCAATATAAAACCAAGTACAAATTGGCCTTTAGAAAAGACATATTGTATAGGCCAAATAAAAAGTTTAAAAAAAAATGTTAATCTTCAACCAAATACCAAAATATAAACAAAAAAAAATAAAGACGGTCGGCGGATAAAAATACTAAGCTATTAGGATGAAGCCATAATCGATCTAGGATAAAATTATACTCGATCAGTACGTGAGAGTTGTACTAAACCATCAAACTCTTAAAAATTTAAGATGAATTAGTATAATTTTCATCATTAATTTAAATAGAGTCCGCCTTAGATAAATTAATCACAAACTGATGTGATAAAGAAAGTTTGTTAGGATTTGACGCCTCGAGATTCAGCCCACATTGAGCCCATAGCGAGGTTCGCGGCGAAAAACGGAGTCCAACGAGACCAAGATCATCCCAAATAGAGCTCGGATGGAGGAGATACGAGCTTTTGAAGTCGGCACGAGATCCGAGGTGGTGGAGGATTGTCGGCGGCCGCCGACGGTGTGGTCGCAAGCGGCGGTGTGCGGCCAGGAGGAGCCAACGTGCGGGACGCGCGACCTAGGCGCGCGGCCCAACCCCTGCGCAGGCCAAGCACCTTGCCTGGGCCCTGTACCCTAGTCCACCGTGGACCGGACGGTCCACGGTTGGGTCTGTGGACCACGTGAGCATTTTCCACATGTTTCTCGCGGTCCATGGTACTATTCCATGGATCGGAGCGTGATCGGAGGGCGTAGGTTGATCTGGTTCTCAATCCAACGGTCTAGGTCCTTATATGGGTTGATTAAGGAGTCTTGAACCTAATCTAATTGGGTTTAAGCCTTTTAAAAAGGCCTGTAAGGCATAGAGGGTCTTCAGGGTGATTTGGTTTTTTGCTGAGGATGCCGCGTGGAACCTGAGAAGAGAAAGAGAGAGGCATGAGGCCGCTGAGAGAGAAGGAGCAGGGCTCCTGGACAGCGGATGCCGGACATTTCAGGGTTTCAAGGGGGTCTTCCAAGAGGGAGAGCTTTTGTGAGGAGAACTTCAGGTAAGAAAGAATTGGATGTATAAGGGTTGAGGGTGAGGTCTCTTCTTGTAATTTTTTTTTTCATAGTGAAGTTTGCATGTCCCATGGAGGCGAGCTCTTTTGTGGCTGATTTACGTATTTTGATTATTTTGTTTTGTTTCTTCTTTCTTCCGACTGCATCGCGTGGTATTGAAAAGGTCTTGAGAGGTAGTGTCCTGGCCAGACATCCACCCAATAAGTGGTATCAGAGAAAGGCGGTATAAGGACGCAGATTACAGCGGTGGTGAGCAAGACTGAAGATGGAGAAGACAGGAACAATCACTATAGAGATCAACAAGTTCGATGGTAAGAGCAATTTCTCCTTGTGGCAAGCAAGGGTGAAGGACGTGCTCATCCAACAAGGGTTGATCGATGCTCTCTTGTGCGATGAGAAGCCGATCACCATGGAGGTGCGGGATTGAAAATAGCTACAGATGCAGGCGGTGAGCACCATCTGCATGTACCTGACGGATGAAGTGGTGATCCATGTGCTGAACGAGACTTCTCCGACGGTGCTGTGGTTGAAGCTCGAGGAGTTGTATATGGCAAAGTATCTCACCAACACTCTTTTCCTCTGGAGGCAGTTCTACCAACTGTGGATGGCTGAGGGACAGAGCGTGCAGGAACATCTCAGTCACTTTCAGAAGATCCTCACAAACCTTCTCAGCGTTGGTGAGAATGTTGAGGAGAAGACCAGAGTGCTGGTTTTGCTGGCGTCGCTTCCCCCTTCGTATGAGTCCTTGGTGACTGCTCTTCTAGTGGGGAAGAGCACCATCAAGATGGACGAGGTCACTGCGGCGATACTCCAGAATGAGGTTCTCAGGAGAGAGAACCCAGTTTCGAGCTCAGGTAGCGGTAGCTCAGCTTTGGTGGCTTCTGGAGGAGTAGGAGGTGGTAGACGGAGCGACAGGAGATCGCAACAAGGGCAGTCTAAGTCCAGGAGGGACTTGAGCAAAACTAGGTGTTACCGATGTAAGGAGTTAGGGCATCTAGCCAGAGATTGCCCTCAACTCAAAAATCGGATGGTGGCTGCTGTAGCGACGGTTGGCAGCGATTCAGATGGAGATGTCCTGGAGATATCTGACGAGGTATCTACTTCTTCCTAGCAGTGGATATTAGATTCTGCATGCCCTTATCATGTATGTTGCAGAGAGAAGCAGTTTGACTCTCTGGAGAATAGTGAGGGCACTGTATATCTATGGATGGATCAAACTGTGCGATCAGAGACATTGGGACGGTCAACTGGAGGACATATGATGGTGCAGTGAGGAGATTGGGGGAGGTCCAATACATATCCGATTTCAGGCAGAATCTTATCCCACTTAGCAGATTGGATTCGAGAGGCTACAGAACGGTAGCTGGTGGAGGAATCCTGAGGGTGCTACGCGGCGATAGGATTGTGCTGGAGGGGAAGAAGGGGAGCAGAAGACATTATTACCTTGCAGAAAGTCCAGTGCGAGGTGGAATTTCGGGAGCCAGGCGGAGCCCAGAGTGAGATGGAGCTCCAGGAGGCAGATCGGGTACGAGACAGGAGACTTAGGAGGACGAGAGGCGACGTCGCAAGGTGAGATTCCTATTGCCGCAGGACGATGCCCCGAGCAGGTCTCAGGTCAGGAGGAGTACAGCATACGACAGAGATGAGATCGAGCATCTTGGCTCGACCCCCATGTTTTCCTATTGATGATCAGCAGGCGATTGCCCCAGGGCATGGGGCCGAGGAGATCTAGAAGCTCTCGGAGTTTGGAAGAGGCTGAATATCGAGTCCATAGCGAGGTTCGCAGCGAAAAATGAAGTCCAACGAGATCAAGATCACCCCAAACGGAGCTCGGATGGAGGAGATACGAGCTTTTGAAGTCGGTACGAGACCCGAGGCGGTGGAGGACCGCCGGCGGCACGCGGCCCAGGCGGGGCCAACGCGCGGGACGCGCAACCCAGGCTCGCGGCTCAGGCGGGCTGGTGGCCCAGTCGGGCACGCGGCCCAGGCGAGTGCACAGCCCAGCCCCTATGCGGGTCTGTGCGCGGGCGCGGCCCAGGCCCGCATGCGCGTGCCGGCTCAGGCCCAGGCGCCTTGCCTGGGCCCTGTACCCTGATCCACCGTGGATTGGGTGGTCCATGGCTGGGTCTGTGGATCGCGTGGGCTTTTTCCACGCATTTTTCGCTGTCCACGGCACTATTTCATGGACCGAAGCGTGATCGGAGGATGTGGGTTGATCTAGTTCTCGATCCAACAGTCCAGGTCCTTATATGGGTTGATTAAGGAGTCTTAAACCTAATCTATTTGGGTTTAAGCCCTTTAAAAGGGTCTGTGAGGCATAGAGGGTCTTCAGGGTGATTCAGTTTTTTGCTGAGGACACCGCAAGGAACCCGAGAAGAGAAAGAGAGAGGCGTGAGGCCGCTGAGAGAGAAGGAGCAGGGCTCTTGGACAGCGGACGTCGGACACTTCAGGAGTTCAAAGGGGTCTTCCAAGAGAGAGAGCTTTTGTGAAGAGAACTTCAACTGAGAGATAATTGGGTGTATAAGGGTTGAGGGTGAGGTCTCCTCTTGTAAAATTTTTTTTTTCATAGTGAAATTTGCATGCCCCGTGGAGGCGAGCCCTTTTGTGGCTGATCCACGTATTTTGATTATTTTGTTTTGTTTCTTCTTTCTTCCTACTGCATCGCGTGGTACTGAAAAGGTCTTGGAAAGTGGTGTCCTGGCCAGACATCTGCCCAACAAGAAAGTTTGTTACCTCCCAAACCTCCAAAAAAAAAAAAAAAAATTCTTAAGGTACCCATTGCTAACTAGCTTCATGCATATTAGTTCTAATATTTTTTTCAAATTATCAATATCAAGAATATAACTAGTAGATTCGATGAATATATAATGTTAAGTTTAACTTGGTTCAAATATTGTTTGCTAGTTACATATGGTATCTAAATGCCAAGTTCAAATTAACATTATATATTCATCAGTTCTAGTAATTTTATCCTTGATATTGATAATATGGATTTAAAAAAGTGTGGAAGTAAAACAGTGCCAGCTCTCCACCATATCAAATGGAAGCACTTTATAGTAAAGTGTATCATAAATATGAATTGTCCTTTTATGTGAGCTTATTTTAAGTATCAGGGAGAAGGCCAACCTTATGAAAGAGGAGTTTGCCTCCATGGTCATATCTCTTTTTATCAAGCAATAATTCTAAGTTTGATTCTTAGATGGTACATCCTTAAATTCTGGACTTGGACATTTGTAATGCGTTGGCACTCCTTCGAACGCTCTTTATAAAATCTTTATAAAAGTAGAAAAGATATGAAAGAGATAGAAATGAAAAGAATGCATGGAATTCACCAAAAAGGAAAAAAAAAAAAAGAATGCGTGGGAGCTCATTTATATGTTGACAAGTGCCCAAGGAAGTGCTAGCGATCGCCGGCAAGACGAGGAAATGAATAAATGGGGATTAGGGGTGGATAAGATGGCAAATATAAAAAGTAATCCAGTCAAAAATGAGTCTCAAAGACTATATTAGTGCTCCACTAATTTTTTAATATGAAAATTGGGGGAGAGGCAATTCGGTCTTCCCAGTGGAATCCAATACAATGAAGGAGAATGGCAGAAAGAATGTGACATGCTTGTTTTTTGAAGTACGTTTTAACCTTTCTTTTTTTTTTTGGATTTTGAAGGATAATAGATATTTTTCAAAGTTATGTATGCAAAAGAACTATGCTTCATATTATTTCATATTAGTTTTGCTAAATTATACTTTCGTTAGTTAGTCCACATTCAATTTGCAATCTTTTCAATCTAAAGATACAGAAAAGATAGCTGCTTGAGTTACAATTTTGCCCAGCTTCCATTTTCCACTAAAGTTGTGTACCTATAGAAATTGGTCAAATAGGCAAAGATAATGGAGGTGGATTAGCAGTGGGAAACAAGGAAAAACGATTATTATGGCACAAGTATGAAAGAATTGTTCACACTGCAAAGAGAAGGAAGAACGACAAAGACTAGAGGTAGATAACTGTGGAAGAGAACTTTTTTGATTGATAGGAGAGGCAATGCTAAACTGTTCAATCTATTTAATTTATTTCAATTTATTATAAATTTTAGTTAGATTACTTGTTTAATGAAATGATCGGGATTTTTGAACCATTCAATAACAAGTTAGATTCAGATTGATAGATTTTTTATTTATCATGCATCTGATTCAAACTATATTTTATCCAAGCCGGCCCAATTGCGACCGTTGATTGATCGAAGATAGAGAATACATCTCTATTGAGTTTAATATCTTCTGTAAAGACATGAGTATAATTCATGAAACTATTGCTTCTTATACTCTCCAATTTAATGGGATTGCAGAGAGGAAGAATCGAATATTTCGTGATATAGTAAATTCTATATTGGCTAGTTCTAGCCTACCCAATAATTTATAGGGAGAGGCATTGTTAATGGCTAATAAAATTTTTGAATCGGGTTTCTTATAAGAATTTCTATAAGCCTCCTTATAAGATGTGGAAAGGTTGGAAGCCCAGCATTAACTTTCTTAGAGTATGGGAGTATCTTGTGAAAATAAGAATCCCACCACTAAGAAGAAGAAGTTAGGATCTAAAATACTTGATTGTGTATTTGTAGGTTATGCACAACATATTATAGCTTATAGATTTTTAATAATAAAATTTGAAATAAATAGATTTGATAATAATATAATAATTGAATACAGAGAAGCTATTTTCTTTGAAAATATTTATCTTTTGAAAAATAAAATTAATTAAATACCTAGAGACTTATCTATTTTATTCTCTAGTAGTACTAGAGATGAATTATCATCTAACACTATAGAATCTAGGAAAAGTAAAAGAGGTAAAATTGAAAAGAACTTTTGGTGATGATTACATCACTTGTAGAAGATGATACATGAACCTATGGAGATGCTTTATCCTCTATAAATGTAAAATTTTAGCTCAAAACCATAGAGAGTCAAATAGACTTAATAATTAAAAATAAAACTTGAATTCTAACAAACTTATCTCCTAGAAATAAACCTATATAATGCAAATATATTTTAAAAAAATTGAATTTAGATGGCATAGTAGATAAGTATAAGATTAGATTTGTAGCTAAAGGATATACACAAAAAGAAAGATTTGACCTTTTTAACACTTATGCCCATGTTACTAGAATTACTACTATTTGAGTGCTTCTAGCACTAACATCCATATATAATGTTGATATATATCAGGTGGATGTTAAAAACTATCTTCTTAAATGGTAAGGGGCATATATGAAGAGGAAGGGACACCTCTAGTTGGAAATGAGCCCAAGCTGGCTTGATTCATTCATAGGGCAAGGCTTTGATCTGGGCCAAGCAACGCTTGAATGGATTGGGTCTAATATCAGACCCAACAAAATTTTGTGCAAATTTAAATCAATACTTTGCCATGAGCAGCATTCGCTCCTCCATCCTCTTGTCAACGCCGAACTCTTTTTTTCTTGTAAAATCTGACTTCATTTAAACTCATATAAAAAAGATACATCTATATGAATCAAAAAATAAAATATTTAAAAAATATAAAAAAAATTAAAAATAAGGTCCATAAAGTAGTTCCCGTAGATTAGCTATATATGTCGCCATCTAATTATTAGTAGTAATATTAGCTTTCCTAAAGATATGAGTTATCTCATATAAAAGAGCAGAAGCCATTCTCCAATAATCATATATAAACGATGCAAAGCTACAAAACTTGGTAGATCCTTTAACCATCTGATCACTGTCTATGAATTCCCTTCAAGAACAATATCGGAAGCTAAAAGATATTTTATCGCATATAGCAAATCTTCTCGCATAGCTCGTAACTTAGCCAAAGGAATGGTTGTTTCATGACTCCACCAGCTGCTGCTAACGTACAACTAGAATTTTTTATAACAAAATTGGCCCTTCCAAACTTACCTCTATTCAGAACACTTGCATCAAAATTGATCTTGAGAAAACATCCTAAGCTCTTTTGCCCACTTCCATCACCCCCTCATCTTTCCTGCCACTCTTCACATCACGCTACCACAATGAGGATGGCGTTGCCCTCCTCCTTAAGTCTGTCGTCACTGCCCCCCTCTTGATCACTTTGATGCCATATCAAAGACTCTGTCGTCGATGAGGAAAGTGATGTCTAGTCCTTCGTTGATGGTGAGGATGTGACCGATTTTCAACGCCATATTGCCGTCATTTCAAAAAACCTTTCCATGCTTCTTTATAGTGAATTGGAGGCCTACCAACTTGACCCACTATGGCGTCTCCTACATCGATCTATGATAGAGCCAAGCCTATTTGGTCAGGCTCTTTGGACTTCAAGCTGGGCTATAACTACAATATGTAAACTTGATCACCTCAGCCTAGTTCCAACTATAAGAATACCATAGCAAGGAGATCGAGAGGGTATCATGCTGAGCTATGGGAGGGATAAGGGGGCAGTTGTGGTATGAGCACAATGTACCAAGGATATATGATAGGAGGAAGGAGGTAATATAAACAAAGGTAAAGGAAAGCATATAGGAGGAAAGTCATGAAATCAGCATGAATGGAAGCATGGGTGCATTTTGAAAGGAGCGAATATGACATTGTAGTATACCCGAGCTCTACTGGTATTTTTAAAGTTGCTTGCCTATGCTTACAAGCATCCTAGAAATCAGCCACGATGCTTTAAAAAAGCATAAAAGAGGTATCAAAAAAATAAGACTGAAAAAATATTTTTTGATGCTTTTACATAGCATCATATTATTGAGCATGGCTATACTTCTATGCATTGTTAACTGACGCTTCTAAAAACATCATTAAGGACTTTGACGATACTTTAAAGTATTGCCAAATAAGGTTTGATCATTTTTGCCATTATATAGCATCATTAATATGAATATCTATTGTTATGGGTGGAACTCTAGTGTCCAACCTGAAGATACGGATGGACTCTGATCATGGCTGACCCATACATCGGCCATTGACCCACATATCGGCTGCAAACCTATATATAATGAACTCCAATTTCATTACTAGCATGCATTCCTGAGCTATCAATCCATGATTGATCCATCGATCCCAGCATCGGCAACTGACCCCCATCTCCATGTGCATTAGATTGTCGATCTACACATCGACTGTTGCTCTTATCATCAAAGCGATCTCTTATCGGGCTTCAAGTTTCGACCCCCGCATCGGCTTTGACCTAAATATTCACTGTTGATCCTCATCTCCAATAGTACACATGGTGGACCATCGAGCTATATTCTATCCAACCCCTACTTCGATCGCCATATTCAAAAAGTTTGATAGAAAATCCCAATATAATTTCATCAAATCACATAACCACTAGGAGTAGCTGGCTACAGGCCAAATAACACAACTATAACCGTTCAATGTCAAGAATTCAGACTAAAGATCTCGAGATAATGCATCCAAAGGAGTCGGAATAGAATCTAATTCTTCTCTCCCATGACTCTCACCTCTATAAATAAAAGTAACCATGGGACCCTTAAGGTATGCAATTCTCTTGTGCACTCATTCTTATCTGTTCAATTAGTTTCTGACTTAAGCGTTAGAGGATCTCTGTCGGAACCACCTCTGATCAAGGACTAATTTTATAAGCCGGTCACCATCTCACTCCAATTAGTCTGTTCAAGTTGAGAATCTGCTATAACAGATGAGTGCTAGAGAAAGGATAAGTCTGTTTTTAGGAAAGAGTACATAATCTAATACCATGTCTCTGTGAAGAACATCCTCAAGATATTCCAATACCATGATAAGCTAGCTAGCCAAAAATTCGATCGAAAATCATGCTCTGGCTCAACAATCGATGGCACCTCTGCAGCCCCCTCCACCGACTGTGGGAGATAAATTAAGACCAGTTCAATACTCTGATCATCTGAGTACAGACATTGATCATGGTAATCAATGCCATGCAATAACCAAATTTGGTGCAGGAGGCACCCCAGCAACAACCTCCTCAATCTCCACCGTGAAGTCTAGCTTGGGGTAAGTAGACATGACTGAGCTGACTTTGGAGTACTAAGCGAAGGAGACACTCACCGACCCCTCACTCCGAAAAGAGATCTATCCTAGGTCGATCTCCATCCCGCCATACACAAAACTATACAATCTGCGATGCAGATGTGGATCGCAGGTTTCAAGAGATGAATCAATAGATCAAGGTACTACAGCACCAAGCTATAAATTAGAGAGATCAAGCTGGCTTCCACATTGACCAGATCATGCAGGAGCCACTACCTGCCAACTTTAAGATGCCCCCACTGAAAACCTATGATAGGTCGAACGACTCAGTAGACCACTTGGAGAGCTTCAAGGCTCTCATACTCCTTTATGAAGCAAGCGATGAAATTTTGTGCTGAGCTTTTTCTTCAACCCTTAAGAAGGTGGCACAGGATTAATATTCTAGTTTGAAGTTGGGCTCTATTCATTCATTTGACTAGTTGAGTCGATCATTAGTGGCCCACTTCATAAGCAACAAAAGATAGCACCGATATCCGACTCCTTGGTAAATATCAAATAGAGGGAAGAAGAATCTCTCCATGACTATGTAAACTGCTTCAATGTTGTCATCCTGGAAGTATGCGATCTAGATCACTTAGTCACTATGACTGCCTTCAAAGGTGGACTTTAGAAAAATTCTCTCCTTTACTCTTTGGAGAAAAAATATCCGAAGGATTTCATGGACATGTTGGATTGGGCCAAAAAATATGCCCAATTCGATGAAGCTTTTGAGAAGTATAGGACTTTGGTCGAGGCTTCGATCGAATAAAAGAAGAGTCCCCAAATCTCACCAATCCCTGAGAGTCCCCCAAGGAGTTGGCCATGATGCGAACTCCACCTCGATGTTGAAGATTAAGAACTCCTTCTTGGGGTCGGTAACCTAGAAGCCCTCAGAGACAGTGTCACCGATCACCAAGGCATAGGTCCCCACCAAGAAGGTTTACAAACTATACTCCTCTGAACACTTTCAAAACTCAAGTACTCATGAAAATTAGGAAGTAGCTGCCCAAGGTAGAAAGAATGGAATCCCGACCAAAAAATCACATTTGAAAGAAATACTATCTCTACCATCGCAATCATAGCCATGACACTGAGGATTGTCTCTAGCTCCAATATGAGATCAAAAAGCTTATTCGGTGGGGCCAACTAGATCGTTCCATTCACCAAATAAGAAAAAAATCTGTAGAACTACCTAGAGCACCTGGACATCCGGAGCAATATCGGCAAGAGCAACCAGCTGAAATCGATCTACAGCTGGCATAATCAACACCATCACTGGGGATCATGATGGAATGGAGCTCGGAGGATCGGCCAAAAGCTAGAAATTAGAAGATATAATCACTTTCTCCAAGGAGGATGCAGAGGAGGTCTAGTTCCTGCATAATAATGTGATAGTTATATCTTTAAATATTATAAACTATGATGTACATCATATTTTAGTAGATAATAGAAGCTCAATCGATATCTTATTTTATGATGCATTCTCCAAAATGAGAATTTCTCTGGATTGGTTGGATAGATTAGATTCTCCCCTTGTAGGTTTCAGTGGAGATACGATATCGATCGAAGAGGTCATTATCTTACCAATCCTAGTTGGATGAGGGCCCTGATAACTTACCACCGATATCAATTTCCTGATCATCAAAGCTCCCTCAGCATATAACGCTATCTTAGGGCACCCAGGGCTAAATGCCTTAAAGTCATGGTGTCAACATACCACTTATTAATGTAGTTTTCAACCAAACATGAAATTGAAAAGGTTCAAAGAGATCAAGCACTAGCTTGACACTACTATACAATCATCCTTCAAGGAGTGACATCATCGATTGCTCTTGCTATCGAGGGGCTAAATGCTCATGATGAGCTAACCAAAGAACCAGGGGAGCTGGTGAAAGATCTCGTGATGATTTCATTAAATGACGAAAATAAAGGACACATGGTTCAGATAGGATCAAACCTAAATGGGATAATCTGAAATCAGTTAACATCTTTTTTGTAGAAAAATATAGATGTTTTTACCTAATCGACAGTAGACATGCCCAAAATCAATCCAGAAGTAATGGCGTATCAATTGAGCATGGATCCTCTATATCAACCCATTAAGCAGAAGAAGTGGAGCTTCGCACTAGAGCAGTAGAAAGCTATTGCTGAAGAGGTGGATAAGTTGATCAACACTGGCTTAGAAAAGTGATTTATCTAGAATGGCTCACGAATATGGTCCTTGTAAAGAAGGTAAATAGAAAGTGACAGATCTGCATAGACTTCACTGATCTCAATAAAGTCTGTCCGAAGGATAACTACCTCTTACCTCGAATCGATCAATTAGTAAATACTATGTCAGGTTATTAGCTTCTTACTTTCATAGATGCCTTATCTGGCTATAACCAAATCCGGATGGCACCTGAAGATGAGGAGAAAACTACCTTTATTACTAACTGAGATCTTTTTTGTTATAGGATCATATCCTTTGGTTGGAAAAATTATAGGAGCCACCTGTCAATGGCTAGTAAATTTAGGCCTAGTAGATCGATCATGCCCAACAAATTGATCAAAATATGAAGGTATATATGGATGACATACTAGTCAAGAGCCAAGCATCAGGGGACCACATTGACGGCCTTAGGAAAACCTTCAATACCCTTCAAAAATACTGAATGAAGTTGAATTCAGTGAAATGCACCTTCGGAGTCACCTTCAAAAAGTTTTTCAACTTCATGGTCTCACGTACAGGCATTAAGGTCAACTAAAAAAAAATTAAAACCTTATAGGAAATGAATCCTTTAAAGTCTATAAAAGAAGTCTGACGCTTGATAAGAAAAGTAGCAGCTCTTAATCAATTTATCTCTAAATCGGTGGAGCGCTACCTCACTTTCTTCAAGATCCTAAAGCAACCAACAGACTTCAAGTAGACAGAAAAAAGCCAATAGGCATTTGAGGAACTAAAAAGTTATCTCATTTTATCAGTACTTCTCGCCAAATCAGAATTGGGTAAAAAATTGTACCTTTATCTGGCAGTCTCTCCAACAACAATAAGGTTGGTACTCATATAAGAAGAAGAAAAAATTCAAAAGTCAATCTACTATATTAACAAAATCCTGAGCTATGTGGAGACCAGGTATACAAGATCTGAGAAGTTGATCTATGCCCTTATTATCTCAATTCGAAAGCTCCGACCCTATTTTCAAGAGTACACTATAGTGCTTCTGACCGATTAGCATCTCAAGTCAGTCCTATAATGACCGACTCAACTGGTTGGCTGGCAAAGTGAGTGATTGAGCTCATCAAGTTTGATGTAAAGTTTCAACCTCAGTCCTCCATCAAGGTACAGGTATTAGCTGATTTTATCTTGGAATGTACAATTTTAAAAGAAAAGGCATCAAGGAGAATGATCCAGCAAAAGAAGATCCACCCAAGGAGAAACTCGAGTTATGGATCATACATGTAGATGGATCGTCAAATTTCATTGGATTAGGTGCAGGTTTAATCCCTTGCCAGACCAGAGAGAACTATCGTAGAATATATCTTGTGCTTCGAGTTTTTGACCATCAACAATAAGATCGAGTATGAAGCTCTTATCATCGAACTAAAAATTGCTAAAGAATTTAGAGTACAAGAGCTAAAGATCTATAGTAATTCTCAGCTAGTGGTCGGACAAGTAAAAAGAGACTATAAAGCTCGAAAAGAAAATATAAAGAGATACCTAAAAAAGATAAAAGATCTAATCTCAGCATTCACCAGTTTTGATATTTAGTAGGTACCCAAGTCAAAAAATTTCAAGGCTGGCCAACTATTCAAATTGGTAACTTTAGCACCTAGGGACCTACCTTAGGAATCCTTTTTTAAAGTTCTGAAAGAACCCAGCATTGAAGAATCCTCTCTGATCTTGCAAATTAATAGCGAGCCAAGCTGGATGGACCCCTTCATCCACTTTCTTAGGGATGGAGTGTTACTGCATGAGCCAAAGAAGGCTCGAAAATTCAGACACCAAGCATCTTGCTATATCCTTTGTTGGTGCAGAATTTTGCCGATGCCGGAGAAGCTGGAGTTGAGAGGATCACGGCCGCCGTCGGGACCTGCAAAGAAAGTCTAAACCAGAGTTGGGGGTGCTCTGGCAAGACCCTCCGACGCTCAAGTCAGTACTCTATCTCAATAGAAATGGAGCACTTGAATAAAATTTTAGCAGAGTTTCGAGATAGAGTTTTGAGCTTAGAGGAGAACGTATCTGGGGGGTCTCTTTTATAGACAGAAGAGCATAACTGATTGACAGCGATGTTCGTAATTGCCTGGTAGTGGGCCATTCAAGGCCACATGAAGTTTGTTACGGAGAGTAGTGGTGTCCGTTGTCGCGACTTGCCAGAGAGTGGTGGAGCCATGTGGAGTTTGTTACAGAGAGTGGAGTGGTGTCCGTTGTCGTAACTTGCCAGAGGGTTCGGGTCGGACGGCTGAAGCTCGATTGGGATGTCTGGTAGAGCGGAATATCTCTCTGTCTCAGCAATCTAAGAGAAGCTCGGATGTTTCTGAGGTTGCTGACGGGTTAACTGTGGTTGGGTGCTGTTGGTGCTGCAGACGGAAGTCATCTACTATAAAAGCTCGGACGGGAACTGCCTGTTGGAGAAATCCGACAGGAGTCCGATTGTTGGAGAAGTTCGTCTGGAATTTATCTGATGTAAAAGCTTGTCTGAGGGCTGTCCACTGAAGAGGTCCGATTGCATGAGGAATCTGACAGAAGGTCGACTTGATAGCGGAATTCGGAAGGCGTTGTGAAAATTTGTCCACTGGAGGAGTCTGGAGGACACTGTGAAAGTCTGGTTGGCACTGTTGAAGGTGGACGGCTTGGAGAGGTACGAAAGACACCGGAGACAGTCGACCAAATTCTGTTGTAGAGGTTCAAACGGAGTCCGATTCTTATAGGAGTCTAGAAGGATGCCGCTTACTGTAGAAGCTCGGATGGAGTCTGCTTGTAATAGAAGTTCGGAGTAGACCTCTTACTATAGAAGCTCGGATGAAGTCTGCTTGTAATAGAAGTTTGGAGTAGAAATCCTACTGCTGGAGCCCGTCCGTTGTAGAAGTTCGTCTGGAATCCATCCGCTGTAGAAGTTCGGACGGAGTCCGGCTCTTGTAGGAGCTCGGATGAAATTCGAAAGGCGGTCGACCACCGTAGAAACTTGGATGGAGTCTAGTTACTATAGAAGTCCTGCTGTTGGAGAAGTTTGGACATTGACAAAGTCTGAAAGAAGCTCGGAGTGAAGTCGATCGTGACAGGAGGAAGTCTGGAAGAGATTCGGAGAGTAGTCGATCACTGTAGAAAATTGGTTGATAATGAAGCCCAGAGAGCATTTGGAGCAGTCCGGTAGACGACTGAAGGAGCTCATTATCGGAGAAGCCCGAAGGGTACGATAGGAGTTCGTCTGTTGGAAGAATCTAGAGGACATTGTGGAAGGTCGACTACTGGAGGAGTCTGGATGGTACTGTGGAAGCTCGGACGATCGGGGGAGTTCCGAAAGATGCCGCACAAGGTCGGAAGCCGGAAGAGTCCCGGGAGGGTTGGCCTCTTACGAACTTCGACTGGGGTTATTTTATACCCAACACCAGTCCCCCTACTTCCGAGTTCGAATTTTGAATGAAAGAAATATAGAGAAATTTCTACAGCCGAAGTTGCTTCCTTGATTTTCGTACTCGATTGTTTCCAGATATTTTGGCATTTGGCATGCTGGTGCTGGAGTCTTTTCAAATCGAGGTGATCCAAAATTTTTTTTTTGAAATTTTCACTGGAGCATTGCTCTAGGTACGGCACAATAATGATTCTGCCAGTTGTCAGCCATCTGCCACGACGAGTGGGACACGCGGCAATTGTAGATCGGCCAAAGAAGATCTGCAATCATTATTGCGTCGGACCTTATTGCCTATTTAAATCTGTCCCCCTCCTTCAGGGGTTTCACCTTGCCTGAGATTTTTCTTCGGTCCCCTCTTCTTCCCCGAGAGCTTCATCCTCCTCTAGCGTCCCTCTCGAGCTTAGGCGCCCTTCAGGTTGTCCTCCATCGCCCTCGCTGCCCTTTTGCATCTCTCGAACCAGCCTAGGTTAGTTCCAGAACCTTTTTTTTTCTTGCTGTTCTTTCGTTTTTCCTCCTTTGCATTCCGCCCGTTCGATTTTTTTGTGAGCGCCTTGTTTCTTATTTTTTTCAAATTTTTCGAGATTTTTTGGATTTTTACTTGATTCAAAATGTCCTCCAACACTTCCTCCTTTAGCAATTCTAGAAGTTCATCTATTCCAGCCCCCGAAAATTCAAATTCTGTAGATGGACCTCGTTTGGTCTTTGTACCAAACACCATTTCCAGCTCTCTGACTTCGGACGAACTCTCACTGATTAGAATTCAGTACGGGATTCCTTCAGAGTACGAGCTTGAGCTTTCCGAGCCAACTGACCGGGCTAGCGCCCCTCCCCCTGGTTGCTTCTATTTATACCAGGAAGCTTTTCGCGCCGGGCTTCGTCTTCCACTTCTGTCTTTTGTTGTTGCTCTTTTTCGCTTTTTAAATATTTCTTTAGTTTCTGTAGCGCCAAACTCCTTTAGGTTTCTGATAGAATTTCTTTTCCTTTGTCGTTTAGCTGAAGTCCGACCAACTCTTTCTTTGTTTAGAAATTTCTATACCTTCAAGCGTCACCCTTCAGCAAAAGACTGGTGGTACTTCTCTCCACAGTTCGATAGAAAGGGATTGCTAAAAGGTGCCCCCTCTTCTATCCACAACTGGAAGGAGAAGTACTTCTACATCCGATGCCCGATCCTGATGCTGGGGTTGCCCCCTTAGGGCTCCCTAAGGGATTCCGTCTGTCGGGCTTCTAGCCTGGAAAAGGACGACCTTGAAGCCTCCCATAAACTTATGACTTATCCAGCCCCTCTCCTCTCCGACCTTCTGAAGGAGCAACTTTTATTTAACGTTGGCCTGAGCCCTCTCAACCCTGTCGGTATTATTTTTTTTTTTTAAGTCATTCGTTGCTTTCCCTTTCCCTTATTCTGTTTCTAAGCCATGCCGATCTTCTTTCATTGTAGATATGGACACAGACACGGCTCGGATGCTAGTCAAGGGTCTCAAGGCCCACAAGAGGAAAGGCGCCGCAACTTCTGGATCAATGAAGAGGGCTAGGGTAGAAGAGATAGACCCGACCGTGCTTGCCCAGGCAGCCATTGCTGTTGACGCCCCCTCCGACGTCGAGCCCGCAGTCCCCCGGGCTTCTTCGAGAAGCCCTCTGACCGAGGTTTCCGCTCCAGAGTCTCATCCCGAGGGGGCACCAAGGGCCGAAAGGAGGAGAAAGAAGAAGACAGTGGCCCGCAAGATCCGCAGCAGCAGGGCTGCCATCGAGGGGGCCGACGGCTCCGAAGAGGATCCGGGAGAGAATTTCTTCAATAACAGGGATTTAATAAAGAGGTTGGTCACAGGATCGTCCATGCCGATCCTGAGCAGCGGGTTTGGGACTCTCTGGGATCCTTTCTTGAGGTAGGCTGATTTACTTTTTGCTTCCTTTCATTTTTTCACTTAGTTCATTCCTTAGCTTTTATATTGACTCCCTGACCGCTCTTGCAGATTAGACACCAGCTCATCGCCAACATTGAGGCGATCAACAAGGCCAAGAAGGAAGCAGCCCAGGCAGAGGAAGGTCGCCAAGCTGAGGTTGCCCGCCTTAAGGAGAAGGTCGCCGAAGTCGCGAGTCTCCAAGAGGCACTGCAGAAGGAGAAACAAACCTCGACAGATCTGAAGGCTGCCTTGGAGGAGGAAAGAAAGAAGGCCGAGGTCGAGGTCTTCGAGCTGAAGGAGCAGATCCCGACCCTAGTCTCGGAGGTAAGGGTCCAAGCAGTGGAGGAGTTTAGGACCTCCTCCAAGATGAGGGATCTGAAAGTCCAGTTCGGCCAGGCCGCCTTCATCAAAGGCTTCGAGCTTTGCCAGGAGAAAGTGGTCGGGAAGTTTCTCGAACTCGACCTCAGCTTCTTAGATGAAACATCCGATGATGAAGCCGGACCTTTCGAGGCTACTGCCGGTCTCCTTCCAGTCGGGACCTCTTCAACTGTCGCAGCTGCCGCGACCGACCTTCCGGGGGCACCGAGCTCCTCCACTTCCGCTCCAGAGATCCGAGACCTCTAATTTTATACTTTTCTTTTGTTACAACTTTTTTTTTCCTCTTATACTTAAGAATTATTCAATCAATGAAATCGGATTCCTCTTTCTTGCAATGATTTGTGTTGTGACACTCTTGTTTCCCAATAACAGTGCCCTGCCGAAGCTCTTCCCCTACTGCAGGGGATTCCTTTGAAGTCAATGATCCGAGATCTGAGAAGGAAAGTCTGTCACCTAACGAAGAAATTAAAGGAGATGGACGACGAACTTCGCAGGCTGAAAAAGAGCCATTCGAAAGCCACCGTGGAGGTTACTCGCCTTCAGAACCTCCACAAAAAGAGCTTCATGGACTAGATCTGAAAGAAGGCCGACTTCATGAAGGAGCTTGAGGAGCTCCAGAAATGCGCCAGTGACCAGTCTTGGGCTCAGGCCTCCAAGTTCAGCTCCCTCGAGGTCGAGCTGGCGGCCGTATGGGAGAAGATCAGTCAATTGAAAGGGAGCTCGTCTTGGCTTACAATTCAGGCCGACTATGATCGGGACTGGTCGAAGAAATTCTCTGACCTCCAGAAGCAGCTACAGGATGCCAAGGTAAATTACAATGCCTACCAAGTCAGCTGGTGTGGGCAAGTAGACGACTACAGAAGGAGGCTCAAGATGGCGACCGACGAGGTTGCTCGCCTTCAGAAGCAGTTGTCCGAGAGAGCCCAAGTCATTTCGGTTCAAGGCTCCGATGAGCTCCACTCCTTGAGGGGGACCATGAAAGAACTGTTCGTGGCCCTTGGGCAGGAGAAGGCCGAGCTGCAGCGGCTGAAAATTCAGCTGGCCTATGAGCAGCAGGCGGTCAAGGATGCCGAGGTGGAGTCCGAAGTTCTGAGAAAAAAGCTTCGAGAATCAGAGGGCGAAAGCCAACGGTTTCACCAAATGTATCGGGAGATGCTGTTAAGAAAGAAAAAAATGAAAGAAGAAGTTGAGAACTTAAAGCAATCCCTGACCATGGCTGGAACCGAGAGTTCGAAGTCGGAAGAAGCCGAGCTTCCTTAGAGCTTCTTTTACCTTTTGTTCTTCCATGTATTCTTTTCTTTTCTTGTTATTATTTTTTTATTTTTTGGCCTTCAAAGGCTTTGTAATGCATACTTTACTAATGAAATAAAATAGAATTTTTTCATTACCTTGTATACTCTTGCTCTGAGTTGTCGTTTATCGAGCTTCTCTTGTCTTTTGTCTTGTTCGATGTCGATGTTGTTTGAAGGTTCCTGGTCATCATCGTGTTGATTCACCCTTTTTGTTCATGACCAAATATCATTTTGAGGCCATTCGAGTCTGATGCTTTCTTTCGATATTCGAGCTTGGGGTTCAAACTTCTCGTTACTTTGAGGAAGTCTATTTTCTCCTACTAGTGTTGGGTTCTCCCTTAGAGACTGAGAATTTTTGACAAGAGTTTTCTTCCTCGTTGAGACGAGGTCCCTTGTGTCTTAGGTGTAGTTCATTTTTTCCTTATCTCTGGTATAGTTTGTCGCTTTCCCTTTTTCTCTCCTTTTTTCTTTATGTTTGGGCGAGGATTTTTTCTCTGCTCCTAACGGGGCTGTAGGGGTGTAGAGGAGCCGTTGAGGAGGCTTTTTTTCTCATCCGATCTTAAACGATCAGATCTTCATTTGTGTCAAGATGAGGTTCTCTCCTCCTGTTTCTGACACAATCAATTTCAGCTCATGTTAGGATGAGGTTTTTTTCTGTTCCTAACAGGGCTGTGGGGGCACATAGGGGCTATTGCAAAGGCCTCTCTCCCCATCCGATCTCTAAATAATCGAGCCTTCGACCTTGCTCATGCTAGGACGAGGTTCTCCTCCTATTCCTAACATGACTGCAGGGGCGCATAAGGGCCGTTGCGAGGGCCTCTCCTTCCATCCGGTCTCTTAATAACCGAGCCTTCAACTTTGCTCATGTTAGGATGAGGTTCTCCTCCTGTTCCTAACATGACGTGGGGGCACATAAGGGCCATTGCGAGGGCCTCTCCCCCCATCCGATCTCTTAATAATCGGGCCTTCGACTTTGCTCATGTTAGGATAAGGTTCTCCTCCTATTCCTAACATGGCTGTGGGGGCACATAAGAGCCATTGCGAGGGCCTCTCCCCCCATCCGGTCTCTTAATAATCGGGCCTTCGACTTTACTCATGTTAGGACGAGGTTCTCCTCCTGTTCCTAATATGGCTGTGGGGGCACATAAGGGCCGTTGCGAGGGCCTCTCCTCCCATCCGATCTCTTAATAATCAGGCCTTCGACTTTGCTCATGTTAGGATGAGGTTCTCCTCCTATTCCTAACATGGCTATGGAGGCACATAAAGGCCGTTGTGAAGACCTCTCCCCCCATTCGATCTCTTAATAACCAGGCTTTCGACCTTGCTCATGCTAGGATGAGGTTCTCCTCCTATTTCTAACATGGCTGTGGGGGAGCATAAGGGCCGTTGTGAGGGCCTCTCCCCCCATTCGGTCTCTTAATAACCAGACCTTCGACCTTGCTCATGCTAGGATGAGGTTCTCCTCCTGTTTCTAACATGGCTGTGGGGGCGCATAAGGGCCGTTGCGAGGGCCTCTCCCCCCATCCGATCTCTTAATAACTGGGCCTTCGACTTTGCTCATGTTAGGATGAGGTTCTTCTCCTGTTCCTAACATGGTTGTGGGGGCACATAAGGGTTGTTGCGAGGGCCTCTCCCCCCATCCGGTCTCTTAATAATCGGATCTTCAACTTTGCTCATGTTAGGACGAGATTCTCCTCCTGTTCCTAACATGGCTGTGGGGGTACATAAGGACCGTTGCGAGGACCTCTCCTCCCATCCGATCTCTTAATAACCTGGCCTTCGACTTTGCTCATGTTAGGACGAGATTCTTCTCCTGTTCCTAATATGGCTGTGGGGGCACATAAGGACCGTTGCGAGGGCCTCTCCCCCCATCCAGTCTCTTAATAGTCGGGCCTTCGACTTTGCTCATCTTAGGACGAGGTTCTCCTCTTGTTCCTAACATGGCTGTGGAGGCACATAAGGGCCGTTGCGAGGGCCTCTCCCCCCATCCGGTCTCTTAATAATCGGGCCTTCGACCTTGCTCATGTTAGGACGAGGTTCTCCCCTTGTTCTTAACACGCTTAGTTTCGATTGTCTGAAGGAGCTACTCCCTGTCGTTATAAGCTCATGCCAAAAGAAAAGATATGCAAATATAAAATTTTTATTTAAAGCAAAGTTATCAGTAATACATTCGTAAATTTTTCGAATTCCATGGTCGCGGAAGGTCCGCTCCTCCGAGCTCATTTAGATAGTATGTTCTGGGCCGAACTATCTCCCTGACTTCAAACTGGCCTTCCCAATTTAGGGTAAGTTTCTCTTGGTTCTGAGGTTGTGAAACAGCGACTCGCCGAAGTACTGAGTCTCCCACTCTGAAGGCTTTGCTTTTGACTCAAGAGTTATAGTAGTGGACTACTTTCTACTTGTAGGCTGCCATCCGAACTTGAGCTATCTCCCGCTTTTCTTCTAACAAGTCGAGGTTGGCCTTGAGATCCTGTGAGTTGTGCTACTCATCG
This sequence comes from Elaeis guineensis, assembly GCF_000442705.2. Lineage (NCBI taxonomy): Eukaryota > Viridiplantae > Streptophyta > Magnoliopsida > Arecales > Arecaceae > Elaeis > Elaeis guineensis. The sequence goes on from NC_025996.2 coordinate 128,132,667, forward strand.
AATGCCACGACTCGCACCGACGGAAGCTTGAGTTCAATCGGGATCATAGCTTCCGTTCCGAAGGCTAAGGCAAAGGGGGTCTCCCCTGTGGGCAGTCTTTGGGTAGTTCGGTATGCCCACAACACATGATAAAGCTCGTCTGCCCAAGTTCTCTTTATTTTTTCGAGTCTCGCCTTGATTCCTTGCAATAGAGTCCTGTTGGTCACCTCGACTTCGCTGTTTGCCTATGGATGGGCTACTGACGTGAAGTTATGGGAGATGTGTAAGTCCTCACAAAATTCAGCAAACCTTGTTCCAGCAAATTATCGCTCATTATTAGTAATGAGAGTTCTGGGTAAGCTGAACCTACAGATGATTGACTTCCAGACGAAGTCCTGCACTTTAGCTTCTGTGATTTTCGCCAAAGGTTCGGCTTCGACCTACTTGGTGAAGTAGTCAATTGCCACCAGGAGGAACTTTTGCTATCTGGATGCTATGGGAAAAGGTCCAAGGATATCCATCCCTCATTGTGCAAACGATCATGGGGCACTCAAGGGTGCAAGTTCGGAGGCGGGCTGTCTTTGGATATTCGCATATCTCTAACATCGATCATACTTTCTGACATATTCGATGGAGTCGTGGTACATCGTAGGCCGGTAATAATCTTATCGGAGCAATTTGTAGGATAAAGATCTGGCCCCTAGGTGACTTTCGCAGACTCCTTCATGTACCTCCCACAAGGCATAGTCGGCTTCAGAAGGTCGGAGATATTTCAGGAGGGGCAAAGAGTACGAGCTCTTGTACAGCCTGCCCTCATAAAGGATATATCGGGAGGTCTAGTTTCTGAGCTTCCGAGCTTCTTTTGCATCATGAGGAAGAATCTCCTCTTTGAGGTATGCAACCAGTGGGTCAATCCAGCTGGGTTCATGGCTGATCTCCATTACAAGTTGTGGTTCTTCCGTACTTGGACATTTCATAACCTCGAAGAGGACTTCCTTGGATAGTTCAGTCGGAGCCAGTGTAGCCAACTTGGAGAGAAGATCGGTCCTGGTATTTTCTGCTCTTGAAATCTGCTTTATGTCAAAGCTGTCAAAGACAGGGATGATCTTTTTTACCTTTTCGAGATACTTGGCCATACTATCCTCCTGAGCTTCATAGCTTCTACTGACTTGTCCCACCATCAATTGGGAGTCACTGTAGACTTGGAGCCGATCTACTTCTAGTTCTTTGGCAATCTTCAGTCCAGCAATCAGAGCCTCATATTCTGCTCTGTTATTTGTCGCAGGAAATTCGAAGCGCAGCACGTACTCCACGATAATTTTTTTCGGATTGACCAAGATCAGGCCCGCGCCCGCGCCTGACATGTTGGAGGAACCATCCACATAGAGGGCCCAAAAACCATCAAGAAGATCCATTCTTTCCTCAGGGGAGTTTGGCTGGAGCCCGGGATTGTCAGCTTCATCTCATTCAAGTTCGGCTTCTTCCGGGATAGTGCATTCCACTATGAAGTCTGCTAATATCTGGACTTTTATCGTCGGTCGAGGTTGATAGTTGATGTCGAATTCTATGAGCTCGACTGCCCATTTCGCTATCCTCACGGAAGCATCCGCTCGATGCAGAACTGCCTTAATCGACTGGTCGGTGAGCAGTGTTATGGTGTGCCCTTGAAAGTAAGGTCGGAGCCTTCAAGCTGCAATCAACAAGGCATAAATTAGTTTTTCTAACTTAGTATATCTGATTTCGGCGTCTCTCAATACTCGACTTATGTAGTAGATCGGCCGTTGAGTTTTTGCTTCTTCTTTAACCAGAACTGCTGCGAGAGCGACAAGGGAGACCGTCAGGTACAGGAACAACTCCTCTCCGAGTTCGGGCTTTGCCAATAGCGGAGGTGAGCCGAGGTAGTTCTTTAATTCTTCAAACACTTGCTGACATTCAATGGTCCAATAGAAGTTCTTCAGCTGCTTGAGAGTCTGAAAGAAAGGTAGGCACCGTTCGGCCGACCTTGAGACGAAGCGATTCAGAGTTGCTACTCTCCCAGTAAGGTGCTGGACTTCCTTTATTGACTTCGGAGCGGTCATTTTCTGGATGGCACAAATCTTTTCTGGATTTGCTTCAATCCCGTGCCCCGATACCATAAAATCCAAGAATTTTCCTGAGGTTACTCCAAAAGCGTACTTGGTTGGGTTCAGCTTCATCTTATATTTTCGGAGGGCGCTGAAGGTCTCCTCAAGGTCGACGACATGGTTCATTGAGGATTTACTTTTTATGAGCATGTCATCCACGTAGACCTCCATATTATGGCCGATCTGCTCTTTGAAGATCTTGTTCACCAGCCATTGATAGGTCGCCCCTGTATTTTTTAGGTCAAAAGGCATGACCCTATAACAAAAAAGACCACGGTCAGTGATAAAAGCAGTCTTTCTTCATCCTCTGGTGCCATCCTGATTTGATTGTAGCTGGAGAATACATCCATGAAAGTGAGAAGCTCGTGGTCCGAAGTTGCATCCACCAATTGATCAATTCTGGACAGCGGGTAACTATCCTTCGGGCAGGCTTTGTTCAGCTTTTTGAAGTCTATACACATCCTCTACTTGCCATTCGCCTTTTTGACAAGAAGCACATTGGAGACCCAGTTCGGATAGTTGACTTCTCTGATGAACCTGACTTTCAGGAGTTTATCAACTTTCTCAGCTATTGCCTTCTGCCTTTCTGGTGCATGACCTCAGATTTTTTTCTTTATCAGTCGATATTTGGGATCAACAGTCAGACGGTGTTCCATGACTTTCGCATCAATCCCCGGTATGTCCATCAGAACCCAAGCGAAAACATCCATATTTTTTTGTAAAAAATTGATGAGCCGTGTCCGTACCTCTTCTCTCAGGTTGGAGCCGATCTTCACCACATGCTCCTCATTCCCATCGTTCAAAGGAATTGAGACAAGATCTTCAATTGGCTCACCCTGTTCTTCAGCAAGATCGTCGTGGGTGTCTAATCCATCAACCGGATAGGGGTCAGACTGACCATTTCTTTATAAGGCTATGTTATAGCAGTGTCTTACCAGGACGTGATCTCCTCTGACCTCTCCAACCCCTTGGCTAGTAAAAAATTTCAATTTCAAATAGTAGGTCGATACCACAGCTTGGAGGGCGTTGAGACCAGGTCTGCCGAGTATTGTGTTGTAGGCAGACGGCGCCCTTACTACCAAGAAATCCACTTGCACTCTAGATTGCTTCGGATACTGACCTGCGACTACGGTCAAAGTTATTACTCCTTCCACTGGCACAGCATCATCAGTGAACCCTACCAACAGGGAGCTTATCGGCCCTAATCGACCATCCGGAATGGATATGTTTGAGAATGCATCATAAAATAAAATATCGATCGAGCTTTCACTATCAACAAGAATGCGGCATACATCATAGTCAGCAATATTTAAAGAAACTACAACCGCATCATTATCGAAGAATTGAATCTTTCAGGCATCTTCTTCAGTAAAGGTTATAGATTCTTCAGTCCTCTGCCGCTTGGGTGGTCCGATCGATCCACTGGCTGCTCCCCATCGGGATCCTCCAGAGATGGTGTTGATAATCCTGATTGGAGGTCAATCTTCAGGCTGTTCTTCCCTCCTTGGTGGCTCTAATTGTGGTAGGGCCCTCGACCGATCTTCCCTACCTTCAGACCGACGTCGGAGGAATCTGTCGAGCTGACCCCGTCTGATGAGCTCCTCGATTTTGTCTCGAAGTTGAATACACTCCTCTGTATCATGGCCGTGGTCACGATGATAGAGGTAGAACTTGTTAGGATTGTGCTTCCCGGGGTGTGTGCGCATCTTTTTCGGACTTGGCAGCTGCTCCCTGATCTCCATCAGTACTTTAGTTTTTGGAGCATTGAGAGGGGCATAGCTGTAGAATCTTCCTAGGGGAGAGCTCCGCCGAACTCTGTGGTCCGAACTTCTTTGCCTACGAGCTCGGAGAGGAGTTCGGATACGCTTGTGTCCGGAGGAGGTTCGAGAGTGTGGCCGAGCTTCACTCGGCCCTTTTTCAGCTGTGGACTTGCTGGAATCACCTGCCTGCCAATCCTTCATGGCCTCCTCATCCCTCAGCTTGAAAGCTTCCTCTGCCCGAGCATATCCTTCGGCCCGAGCCAGCAAATCAGTGAAGTCCCTAGGATACTTCTTTTCTAGGAAAAATAGAAGGTCATTCTTTTGAAGACCGCTCTTCAGGACGGCCATCACAACTGATTGGTCCAAATTTCGGACCTCCAATACGACAACATTAAAACAGTTGACATAAGTTCGGATGGATTCTCCCTTTTGATGTTGATGAGAGACTCCAAACCTCTTGGGGATGTCGGCTGCTGACGAAATGAGCCGCAAACTGATGGCTCATTTGATCAAAAGAGAAGATAGTACCTGGCTTCAGTGTCGAGTATCAATTTTTTGCTGCTCCCTTTAAGGTAGATGGAAAAGCCTGGCATAGGATGGCGTCTGGCGCACCATGGAGCAGCATCATTATCCGGAAGGCCTCCAGGTGATCAACCGGATCTGAGGTCCCATCATAGCTCTCAAATTAGGAGAGCTTGAAGTTCAGCGGGATTGGTTCCTGCATAATTTTTTGAAAAAAAGGAGGGTTAGTACAGATATTCTCACCATAAGCAGGGGGAGCATGGTGGAGCTCTTCGATCCGCTGGTTCATCTCTTGGAACCTTTGATCCAGGAGATCCTCTCGATTGCGAATCTCGAGAGTCTTCTGGCAGAATGGAGGTAGGGACCCTCTGGGGGTAGAATCGAGATCAGACAGAGGGCTCTCCGCCTTCTGCTTCCCCTTTTCGGGGGACACAGGGCGACTGGCCCAAGTGGGCCACCCGATCGTCAGATTCTGGAACTCTGGTGATGCTCTTTCCAGCTGCATAGATGCCTGCGGCTGCTGCTGCTGCATGGCCTGCACCACTTCGATGAGGCTCCTGACCTGCTGAACCAGCAAGTCGAACTGCTCCATGCCGACTGCCATTGCCGGAGGAGGAGGATCCTGAGAAACTGGAGACGAGGCCAGAGCTGGTGGATCTCACTGAGATCTGGCCATGGAGGCCGTAGATCGCCTGGTGGAAGCCTTTCGGGGAGGCATCAGGTTGGAATCTGACCGGAGAAGAAGAAGAAGATGTCGAAGAAGATGACCAGAGACAGTCCCGTTGAATGCTCCTTTAAGAATAAGGGTCCTGCGAAGACACAAGCCCCTTCCTCTAGCGTCAATTCTGTTGGTGCAGAATTCCACCGATGCCGGAGAAGCTGGAGTTGAGAGGATCACGATCGTCGTTGAGACCTACAAAGAAAGTCTAAACCGGAGTTGGGGGTGCTCCGGCAAGACCCTCCGATGCTCAAGTCAGTACTCTGCCTCAACAGAAATGGAGCACTCGAATGAGATTTTAGCAAAGTTTCAAGATAGAGTTTTGAGCTTAGAGGAGAACGTATCTGGGGGATCTCTTTTATAGACGGGAGAGCGTAACTGATTGACAGCGACGTCCGTAACTGCCTGGTAGTGGGTCGTTCAGAGTCACATGGAGTTTGTTACGGAGAGTAGTGGTGTCCGTTGTCGCGACTTGTCAGAGAGTGGTGGGGCCACGTAGAGTTTGTTACAGAGAGTGGAGTGGTGTCCGTTATCGCGACTTGCCAGAGGGTTCGAGCCGGACGACTGAAGCTCTGCTGGGACGTCTGGTGGAGAGGAATAGCTCTCTGTCTCAGCAATCTAAGAGAAGTTTGGATATTTTCGAGATTGCTGATGGGTTAACTGTGGTTGGGTGCTGTTGGTACTGCAGACGGAAGTCATCTGCTGTAGAAGCTCGGACGGGAACTGCCTGTTGGAGAAGTCCGATAGGAGTCCGATTGCTGGAGAAGTCCGTCTGGAATTTGTCTGATGTAGAAGCTTGTCTGAGGGCTGTCCACTGGAGAGGTCCGGTTGCGTGAGAAATCCGATAGAAGGTCGACTTGATAGCAGAATTTGAAAGGTGTTGTGGAAGTTCATCCACTAGAGGAGTCTGGAAGATACTGTGAAAGTCCGGTTGGCATTGTTGAAGGTGGATGGCTTGGAGAGGTACGGAAGACACCGAAGATAGTCGGCCAAATTCTGTTGTAGAGGTTCGGACGGAGTTTGGTTCTTGTAGGAGTTCGGAAGGATGCCGCTTACTGTAGAAGCTCGGATGGAGTCTGCTTGCAATAGAAGTTCGGAGTAGACCGCTTACTATAGAAGCTCGGATGAAGTCTTCTTGCATTAGAAGTTCAGAGTAGAAATTCAGCTGCTGGAGCCCGTCCATTGTAGAAGTTCGTCTGGAATTCATCCGCTGTAGAAGTTTGGATGGAGTCCGGCTCTTGTAGGAGCTTGGATAAAATTCGAAAGGTGGTCAACCATCGTAGAAACTTGGATGGAGTCTGATTACTGTAGAAGTCCTGCTGCTGGAGAAGCTCGGACATTGACGAAGTCTGGAAGAAACTCGGAGTGAAATCGATCATGACAGGAGGAAGTCTGAAAAAGATTCGGAGAGTAGTCAATCACTGTAGAAAATCGACTGATAATGAAGCCCAGAGAGTATTTAGAGCAGTCCGGTAGACAACTGAAGGAGCTCATTATTGGAGAAGTTCGGAGGGTACGATAGGAGTTCATCCATTGGAGGAATCTGGAGGACACTGTAGAAGGTCGACTGCTGGAGGAGTCCAGATGGTATTGTGGAAGCTCAGACGGTCGGGAGAGTTCAGAAAGACACCGCACAAGGTCAGAAGCCGGAAGAGTTCTGGGAGGGTTGGCCTCTTACGAACTTCGGCTGGGGTTATTTTATACCCAACATCCTTAATGAAGGTAAGCTATGTAAAAGGTTCTTTTTCTTGCTGCTTCTCAAATGTTTGTAACCCTCTGAAGCTAAAATGCCTTGCAAAAAGTATATGAAGAAATATGTGGGAACCGTTGAGGGGACAAGTTGCTAGCCAATAAAGTGCTTCGATAGGGATATTATTGGCCTACAATACAGTAGGATGCAGTTGATCTAACAAAATGTTGTGATCAATGTCAATGAAATGTCAATATTCAAGGCCAACTAGCAGTGCCGTTGACTCCTATCAGTGCCCCCTAGCCTTTCACACAATGGAAAATGGATATCCTTGATCCATTTCTTTGAGCATCAGGCCAACGAAAGTTCCAACTTGTCACCATCGACTACTTCACCAACTAGATGGAAGCCGAGCCTCTAGCCTATATTACCAAAGCCAAGGTAAAAGACTTTGTATAAAAAGCCATCATATGCCGCTTTGGGCTCCCATGAGCATTGATCACAGATAATGGATGCCAATTTAATGGAACCCGATTTATCGAATTCTATCAGGACCTAGGTATCTCGCATTACCTCACATCGATAGGACATCCCCAGGCCAACGAGAGGCTGAGGTCACTACCCAAACTCTTATGTAGGGCTGGGTTTGAAAGCCAAGTTGGATCATGCCAAAGGATCATGGGCAGACGAGCTCCACCATATGTTCTGGGCCTATAGAACTACACAAATAATGTCTATCAATAAGACTCCCTTTAGTCTCTCTTTTGGAACAAAGGCAATCATCCCTATTAAGTTGGACTCTCCTCCTTACGGGTTGAAAACTACGACAGGCAGACTAATTTGATGATGCTCCAAGCAAATTTAGATCTACTCGAAGAGGTTTGAGAGAAAGCTCAAGTAAAAATGGTAGCGAATCAATATAGGATGGTACGACACTACAACTCTCATGTTCGAGATAAATAATTCGATTTCGGTGATCTGATCCTATGCTGTGCAGAAGTATCACAACCGAATGAATGGAAAAAGCTATCTCCTAATTGGAAAGGCTTTTATCAAGTGGATGATATCATCAGATCCGAAACCTATTAACTAAAGCAACTGAATGTGACTCTACTACAACGATCTTGAAACTCGAACAACCTATAGATGTACTATCAATAAATGTAAATAAGCACTTTTAATGAAATCTCTCTTTTCCTCATCTACATGTTTTGCAAATAAGTATAGGTTCTTACCAAGTCATCTAAAAAAATGACAATTTCCTTGAAGATGCTTTGTCCCAAGATGAATAAAGCCACAAGAAGGGCACTTCGTCATCTAGATGAATATGCTACAATAATTTCTTTGAAAGTGCATCATCCAAAGATGAATATAGCCATAAGAAGAGCGCTTTGTCATCTAGATGAATATAAATACGATGATTTTCTCAAGGACACTTTATCCTAAGATGAATAAAAATATGAGAAGGATGCTTCGACATCTAGATGAATATAGCCATGATAATTTTCTCAAAGGTACTTCATCCTAAGATAAATATAGCCACAAGAAGGGTGCTTTGTCACCTAAGATGAATATAGCCACAATAATCTCCTCGAAGGCACTTCATCTTAAGATGAATATACCATGAAAAGGGTGGTTCATCACCTAGACAAATATAGCCATGATAATTTTTTCAAAGGCTCTTCATCCCAAGATGAATAGAGCTATGAGAAGGGCACATCGTCATCTAGATGAATATGCCACAACAAGACCTCGAAGATGCTTTATCACCAGGATGAGTGTAGCCCTGAAAGGGCAACCTCATCATCAAGATGAATATAACCACAAAGCACTTCATCTTTGAACAACCACAATAATGCCCAACGACCTCGACGACCAAGAGATAAGCTAGACCTTGGGAACTCAAAGCCTAGTAAAAGACCTTTGGATCTTGAATTCACACCTGATCTAAAGGATAAACAAAACAGATAAAAACTCATGCTAGAGCATCCTTGACAGTTACCCTGACGATGCGAAATGATAAGATCGACTAACAAATACAGAAAGATGATATAAAACTTAGCCGTAGGAATAAAAGACAAGGATATAAATAAGAACAAAAGTAATTTTTTATTAACTTCAAGAGTCAAAGTAACCGACTGTAATAATTACAAATAGACAATATGATTTACAAGCCAAAATGATAAAACAAAAAAAAAGATTTACAACTGATCATCAATTTTGAAAATCGAATCATCTCCCATCTGAGAAGGTCTCTTGTCTTTACCCATCATACTAACAATGACTGTTGGAAGCTCAGAATCATTTGGAGGCATTTCTTTGAGTAAGTCGATATCGATGTAAGAAAAAAATTTGCTTGACCAGCAATTTATATTTTCTGAAGCCGATCTAGTAAGTCATCAGGGTGACTTTAACACCCTATGGATGACCTTGACTTGATTTGCTACGAACCTTGCCTCCATTCAGCCAATCTTGTCTTTAACAAATTTGATCACCACCCCGCTTTCTGTCAGTTCCATCCAAAGTTCTACTACCGATGATCCTTCTTCATTAATCAAGCACTCCGATAAGGTGGCTCTCTTCTATGCAGTATGGCTCTTGTTTTGAAGTTGGACTATCTTTTCGGTACCGTCCCACCTCGTCTCTTCAACTGCTTTACCTGAGTCAATCAAATGTTCAAGGATAGAGATCTTATACTGTGCTGCAAGTAGTTCATTATGGAGCCAAGTGATTTTTCTAGCAACACCCCATCTTACTTCCTCAACAGCCTTGTCTAATTTCAAATAAGCTTCAATCAGATATTTCTTCTTTAAAGAATATGACTTGTTCATCCACTTAATATCCTCTCTGAGGTGCTTTATTTCTATAAAAGCTTCAGTGCAAGCTTTTTCTCTCTTCAAAGCCCTTCGACTCATCTTGGTAGCCATCCTCTTAGCCTCATGAACCTTCTTCTCAAGAGCTTCGATGTGAGCCCTGATAGACAAAGCCTTGACTCATGGAAGAGGTTCAGTACAAATAATTATACAACCAAAATATTCAAATTGATTACATTGCGGAGAGAGATGGAAAAACACACAACAAAAATTTTAAAAAAAAGCCTTGAAGGTAAAAGATTTTTTTTATTAAATAGGAAGGTTCATTGTTACATAAAATAAGAAAAAATAAAAAGATTACAAGGTCAAAGTCTAAGTGGAGACATTGACCACCTTGGTTTAGGGAGCTTCCAAAGAATCCATAGGGGTTCCTATTGCTGTTCCAGAAGTCTCCTCCACAACTGCTGGCATCGCTAGGGGCTGGGCTTCCTCGGCGACCATGGGCTCCAGCTGAAATTGCTTTTTGGTGACAAGCTCAGTCGACTGTTGGTCCTCGCCCACCTTATCTTCATCCAGAAAAGATAAATCAAGATTGAGGAGGTGAACGGTTATCCTTTCTCGAAACGGATCCTACCCCAAAAAAAAGGCTTCTTTGAGAAAATCAATATTCTCCTTGGTGAACTTCGGAGAGTGTTAAGAACTAGGGCTCGGCCCTACGTGCAACGAGATGTGAAGAATAGTGGGAGGAAGAAGGAAAGAACACCAAATCATATACATACATAAGAACATAGGGATTTACATGATTTAGAATCTCTTACTCCTACATCCACGGCCGCATAGAAAATTTTCACTATATAATCAGAAAGTTTACAAGAGTATAAGAGATGGAGGAGCAACTCTTTCTCACATGCCATTTTTGCTACACAGCACAGCCGTCGGCTCTAATATATTTGATGCCCAAAGATTATCTATTTATATCAAAGATTAGAATTAACAATTGGTAGGGGTGTTTTCAGATTTACCCTCTATTCCAATGAGATAGAAAAAAATAATCATAACCATCAGTAGTGTGTACCCTCTATCATTTATTTGGTGGGGTTCCAGCCACTAGACCCCTCCAAATGTGTTGACTCATTTTACAAACGGGTCAGCACAATTCATAAACAGCAATCTTATTGCTCATTGCATAACATAAAATAACTCAAAATAAATCATGAATTTTTTTTAGATCTAATCTAACACATTCATGATAAATTTTATAATTAAGTCCTTTCACTGCTTCATCGGTATGGGATATAATTACATCGGCACCCCGACCGCCATAAGAGACCCCATCGAATGGGAAAAGAGGGCCTTTAAACCCTACTTTTCTCCTATGATCGGATGGACATGGCAACCAACCCAATTAGATTACTTTCTACTTGGATCAAGTATATCTAAATATACCAATTTCAAAATTTAAATTTTGAATTTCAAATTTCAAATTTCAAATTCTAAATTTGAGATTTCAACCAAATTTCAAATTTCAAATTTTCAATCTTTGAATTTTAAATTTTGAATTTTGAATTTCAAATTTCAAATTTTGAATTTTAAATTTCAAATTTAAAATTTCAAATAAATTTCAAATTTCAAATTTTAAAATTCAAATTTTAAAATTTAAATTTTAAATTTTGAATTTCAAATTTAAAACTTCTAACAAATTTCAAATTTTAAATTTTAAATTTTGAATTTCAAATTTAAACTTATAGATTACACCTTAATCTACGCATGCATATGTATATCATATTCTAGAACCATGCTCTGATACCATTTGAAGCAAAAATTCAGTGCAGGGGCAAAATGATAATTTTAAAATTTTTTCAAAATTACTATTTTACAGCAGAATTATTAATTAATCTCATTAATTAATACTAATTAATCCTATACTAGGATCTAAATATGATACAACAGCATGCATTTAAATTTGAAATTCAAATTTGAAACAGTAAACCTTTTACTGTACTGTGTTCAGAACAAATCACCTTTTGCGGGTAGTCTATCACCGCAATCTGATCACCGTCGGGGGGACTCTGATCATCATGCACAGCCACACTAGTGTCTGGCCTCTGCGGATCGTCCACATGAAGCTCCCGTTTGATCGGCTCCTCACGAATGCTAGTTCATGATTTCACCCTTTTGATGGCTGATATTGATCGAACTCCTTCGATCGATGTGTGCCGACTCCTCAGACACTCCGGATCATCTGTACGATTGGTTGAGAGGCTGATGGATCTCTCTCTGAAATTTGATGGACTCACGACACTCGTGGCACACCAATCTCACTTCTCGAACCCTAGGTAGAAACCTTAGGGTACACACCAAAAACCCTGCGCCCACTTCTCTCTCCTTTTTCTCTCCTCTCGATAAATTTTAAACACTTCAAAATTTTTCCAGAACCTCCCCACGCCCCTTATCTCTTCTTTCTTTTCTTTCTTTTTCTCTTGGAAGGTTTTGGACCTTCACCTCACTCATAAGGCTTCCTTACGCCCCACTTTCTTTCTCAAAATTTTTTTACGCACGCCCCAGCTCCCTATCTCTTTTAAAATAGTTCAAAACGTGTCTTATCCGCGTGAGAGGATAAAGATAAGTGGTTACACATTTGAATTCAAATCAAATTTGAATTCAAACTAAAACCAACTCATCCCTATCCACTTGTGGCATGAGAAGAGGAGGGCGTGGACTCTTTGTGCGTGGAAAAGTTTCATGAGAAATTTTTTCTCGTGTGAATTATGTGGCGCACAAGATGGATAAGCTTGAAGGCAAAAGAGATAAGTTATCCATTCAAATTCAAACATGCTTTGAATTTGAATGGTTAACTAATCAAGTTTATCCATCCATATAGTGCACAAAAGTGGGCGTGAGAAGGGCTTTGCGTGAGAAAAAATTCACGAAAAGTTTCTTCTCGTGAATTCAAATGGGCGCAGAGATTTAAGGTGGTGCAGGGATTCAAATTCAAATGGTGGTTTGATCGTAATTGAACCAACCTAATTAAAATAGATTAAGCAGAATTAGACTAAATTAAACCCAACTTAATTAGACTTAATTAGGCTCAATAAAATCTTAATCAAATCAGAAATTGACTAAGCCCAACCCCTGATCAAATCAGGGACCAAACCATCTCGACGATTAGGTCAACTCTTAACCTAATCGGGTCAAACCCAACTGAATCCAATTCAATTGGACTTGATCTAAAAATAATTACTCAATCAAATTGAGTTAATTAATGATCAAATCACTAATTAAACCTCTCATAAATATTGAGTCCAAATTCGATGGGCAATTGGGCATCAGAGACCATCGATATGAAACCCTGATCAAAGAGTTCAAATTTCAAATTCAAAATTTAAAATTCAAAATTTTGACCCCAGTACCCAAAATGTGTGGAACTCATGATCAGAGAATCCTAATTCTCAATCATAGAGTCTCAGACACATAAGACTCATAATCAGCCATCAGATCAGAAAGGAACCTCTAATGTGTGTGACCCCGCAGGTTCGAACCTAAGTCGGTAGCACAGGAACCAATTCCTGTACTAATCGAAGTGACCATCTAGCAATGGTACCCGATGATCGGATAGGTCGAATAGTCACAATCTCAACATTCAGAACCTACGTGAATATGGTTACTATATAATTCATCCCTTTTGACCCCTGTGTTTAGGACGATTCAGGGTTAAACTGTCAACCCTGATGAGATCATCTGAATCGTGCTCAACTCAATTAGTCCTGTGACTCCTCACTAGGACTACCCTGGCCAAGATTTTGCTAAATTGAAACATGATTGTACACAGCTTTTAAACTGGAGTGGTCAATCCCATCTTGACATACGCACCGACAAGTCAAGTACTTGACTACACCCAGCAGCCTTCCGTCACTGAATTAGAAATTCAGGTAGTCCAGTGCCTAAGTGCAGTGAGTTGCTTGCAAGTCACCATGATGGTCTCAGGTCGGAGGGATATTTATACCCATATCCTATCGGAGCAAATCTTGACAGCAGAAATAGCTCCAGAGTCGGTCACATTCAGTGCAGATGTACCATTACATCTCACCTGTATGCCATACCAATGTCTCCACACTCCTTGGTTATGAGGACAACCAACCCATATGGCACACAATGACCTATGCTCGATAAACATTGTCATCCTTGGTAATAACGTATCATTTGGTCGCGAACAAGTTTAAGGACTAAGCGATAAATCCTTCTTTGTCGAGTCTAAATAGTCCTAAGGACTTCACAATAGTCCTAAGGACTTCACAACAACACAGGAGTTCATTAGAAGATGAAACATTTGTGATAAAAAAATACTAAAATAATTTTTATTTATTTACAATTCATGTACTAATACAAAATGAGCACAACCGTCAACAGACTGATGATTGACTTTGGGACACTATTCCCAACAATCTTCCACTTGGCCTAAAGCCAATCGATGCAGTATCTAATACCCATCTTCGACTTGTAGTCGTTGAACTCTTTCACCGCAATGGCTTTAGTGAATGGGTTGGCCAGGTTCTCCTTTCCGTCGATCTTCTGAAGGTCGACGTCACCTCGATCCACGATCTCCCGGATGAGATGTTAGCGGCGCAGAATATGCTTCGTCCGCTGGTGTGCCTTTGGTTCCTTCGCCTGAGCAATGGGTCCAGAGCTGTCACAGCAGAGCAAAACTGGACCAACAAGGGAGGGTGCTACTCCGAGCTCGGTGATGAATTTTCTCAACCACATCGCTTCTTTGGCAGCATCTGATGCAGCAATATACTCCACCTCGCATACTGAATCATCCACAGTGTGCTGCTTGGAACTCTTCCAGCAGACAGCCCCACCATTAAGGGTAAAAATAAATCCTGACACACTCTTGCTGTCATCGCGATCAGACTGAAAACTAGAGTCTGTAAATCCTATAAGTCTCAAGTCTGATTCACCATATACAAGCCACTGGTCCTTAGTATTTCTTAAATACTTCAGGATGATTTTAACAACCTTCCAGTGATTCTTCTCTGGATCAGATTGGTATCTACTCACTACCCCCAGTGAGTATGCCACATCTGGTCATGTACATGTCATGGCGTACATGATAGATCCCACTGTCGAAGCATATGGAATCCTACCCATACGCTCTCTCTCTTGAGGTGTTATCGGACAATCCCTTTTCGAGAGAAAAATTTTATGGCCTATCGGTAGATAGTCTTTCTTGGAATTCTCCATGCTGAACTTTTTCAGCATAGTATCAATATACGTGGACTGGGATAAGCCAAGCAACCTTTTGGATCTATCCCTATAGATCCTCATCCCTAGGATGTAGGAAGCTTCTCCCAGATCCTTCATAGAGAACTGTGACGATAGCCAAATCTTTATTCCCTGTAATGCAGGGACATCATTCCCGATTAAGAGAATGTCATCCACATACAATACAAGAAATACTACTACTGGACCATTAGCCCACTTATAAATGCAGGGCTCTTTTCCGTTCTTAATGAAGCCATACGTTTTGATCGTCCTATCAAAACGTATGTTCCATCTCCGAGATGCCTGCTTAAGTCCATAAATGGACCTTTGTAGCTTGCATACCTTAGACTCATTTGTGGATATGAACTCTTCAGGTTGTATCATATACACCTCTTCGTCCAGCTCTCCGTTTAGGAAAACTGTCTTCACATCCATCTGTCAGATTTCATAGTCTAGATGGGCAGCTATCGCAAGCATAATTCGAATGGATTTGAGCATTGCCATAGGAGAAAACATCTCGTCATAGTCTATACCATAACATTGACGATATCCCTTGGCAACCAGACGGGCTTTATAGGTCTCCACCTTTCCGTCTGCGCTCCTCTTCCTCTTGAAGACCCACTTACACCCTATGGGTTTCACTCCTTCGGGTGAGTCAACCAACGTCCACACATCGTTGACCTTCATGGACTCCATTTCGAATTTCATGGCCTCTAGCCATTTCTCAGAGTCAGGTCTCTGCATTGCATCCATATAGGTGATCAGATCCTCATCGTTTTCATCAAGTTCGATAGGATCGCCATCCCGGACCAAGAAACCATAGTATCTGTCCGGTTGATGTGGTACTCTACCAGACCGCCTTAAGGGTGCATAATCAATGGGCTCCAGATCTGATCTAATCAAATCCAGTTCAGGTTCAGTAACACGTGTCGATTTTTTCACCTGTCGAATTTCGTCAAGTTCGACCTTAGAGGCAACAGTTCCTTTACTAAGGAACTCCTTTTCTAAAAAGATTGCCTTAAGGCTGACAAACATCTTTTGCTCATCAGCAAGGTAGAAATAATACCCTTTGGTCTCTTTTGGGTACCCTATAAAATTACACTTGTCAGACCTAGATCCAAGCTTGTCTGTAATTAAACATTTAACATAAGTCGGACACCCCCAAACCCTAAGGTGCGAGAGTACTGGCTTACGTCCTATCTGGTGTGGACACCAGAGCCATCAAAAATCGGCAACATAATTTAAGTTCGATTTGGATCGAAGAAGCCTCATTAAATTGATTCTACTTCAGTTATTTATTTTCAGTCAATAAATTTTAATACATTTGGCTTTGGGTCCATAGGGCCATACTTGGATTTGTCCACGTCACCTTTGGAGCCACCACTCTCCACATGCCAAGAGAAGAATATGCATGCCAGCATATGCCGTGCTCATGCCAAGTTGTGTCAAGCATCAAGCACCCACATGAAATTCCATTTCTTCCTTAGAATTCCTTAAGAGTTCTTGGCTACTTACTTATTTTGTTGAAGGCTGATTTCTTTCCTATGGTAGATTATAATGCTTTACTTTTTTGTGGAGGGTTGATTTCTTCCTTGTAAAAATAAGAGATTCCTAAACAAATAGGACCCTTAGAGTCCTATATAAATCCTTGTATCTTTCATGAAAGAAAAACAATGAATGATTTTACAAACTCCACAAATACTTGTGTTAATCGCTCCGAGAGGGAGAGGGTGTGAGATCCAAAATCGCCCCACAAGGGGAGGGTGTGAGGCCCACTTTCTATCCTATTCCTTCTACTTAAGATTCAGTGTTCCTGCGACTCTGATCGACTCCACCATCTACCCACGCAAGCCTATTCCGTCAAGAGAAGATCTGTCTCCTCCAGAATTTTCATCTGTCGTGCTGAGAGAAGGAGTGATTTCTTATTCTACAGATCATATGCTGTCAAGGACCTTCGTTCCTTAACAGTTGATCTTTGATTTTTTTTTTTTTTTAATCCGATGTTGGTAAAGACCTAGTTCTTTATCGATGGATCTGTTTGGTTAAAATATTAAGAGCCCTAATCAGAGTAGTTTCTTAACTACCACGATCCGGATTCTTATCATCTTCTTGGATTTTCTCACGGGTTTAATGTTTTATTTTCTCTCGTTCCATTCTTATTTCTTTTTTTGCATCTACTCGTGAGCATGTTTAATTTCTGCTATCTGTTTATGAAATTTTCTATTACTACTGATCTCTCGAATGGCATTCATCTGTATCATTTAGATTGATCTCGCTTTAGTCTCGTATCAATCAATCACGCCTCCTGAGCAGAGTATAGGCAACTATACTGTCTGTCCTGGGAATAATGAGCCCCTGGCCGGACGTGATTTGTTGTTGATGAACAGAAGAGAGCTTGATTATTAGGATTGATTTTCTTTTTAGGATTGTCCCGCATCAATTTGGTATCAGAGCAGGTTGATTAGGGCTTTAGTTTAAATTCAGCAATTTAAATTTTCCCAAGTTAAATTTTTGCACTCTAAATTTCGTACTTTACTTTCAAGCATTTTAATTTTATTGCACCTTATTTCTGCATCTTAGAGTTGCATGACCACTAGATCAGGTACCTGGTACCAACATCCTACTTCCCCACCCAACACCAATATGGATCCCAATATAGCAGCCATCATTAATGCTCTGACTGAAAAGTTTGATGACATGAAAAATTTTATGAAAGCCATGGATGAGAGAATAGTGGTATTAGAAGAAGCTAGGCAGAAACAACCTGAACCTGAGTCTCTCCGACTACCTATAGGACAAAGAGGTAGGAATCTAGAACTTGATCGACCTATAGGGGCACGTCCGCACCATAACCAGTTCGATCAAGATGAGCATATTCTTAGGAATGTGAAAGTCGAAGCTCCAAGTTTTGATGGTTGTCTAGATCCAAGAGAGTACCTAGATTGGGAATCAGGTATGGACCACTATTTTGGATGGTATGAAATGTCTGAAGCAAGGAGAGTTAGATTTGCTAGGATGAAATTGATGAGGCAAGCCCGACTTTATTGGGAAAGTGTAGAGCGTCTTCTCAATCAGAGAAGACAAGATCCGATAGAAACCTGGGATGAGATGAAAGAAAAACTCAGAGAGAAGTACCTCCCCACCTCTTACCAACAAAGACTTTTAGATCAATGGCAGAGGCTTACTCAAGGGAATAGATCAGTCACCGAGTATATCACGAGATTTGATGAATACCTCATGAGATGTGGAGTAGCCGAAGATAGAGTTGTTACCTTATCTCGATTTAGAGCTGGATTACGAGAGGATATTCAGCGTGAGCTCTTTCTGTGAGAGGTAACCACGTTGGAACAAGCTTATCAACTTGCCTTAGATTTTGAAAGATTTTCTAGATATTCGACTCTCCGTCGTCCTGAACCCAACCGAGTAACCCCTTCTGGATCGAGACCTAATATTAATCAAACTCCTAGTAACAGACCTCCACTTACAAATCCTATTGGGAGAAAAGAAGATAAAGAAAAAGGAGCTATAGGAGAGTTATCAAAAGGAAGTAGTTCTCGATCTCATTGCTTCAAGTGCCATGGTTACGGTCACTTTGCTGCACAATGTCCCAACCGATCATTATTCGTAGAAGAATTAGAAGGAGAAACTCTAGAAAATATTGAGGAGAAAGTTTATGAAGCTGATCCAGATTTAGCCGAGCAATTTGAGAGTACTGAGGACATCCTAGGTTATGCCACACCTGAGTCAGACCTTAGGCTTGGAGTCATTAGGTATGTCCTAGCCCAAACTAAGGAAAGTGAAGACTGGCGTAGGACCTCTATTTTCCATACCTTCATAAAATTTGGCGATAAAATTTGTAAGGTGATCATTGATAGCGGTAGCTGTATCAACGCCATCTCCACCGACACGGTTAAGCGATTAGGATTAACTCCTGTAGATCATCCTAGTCCATACCGTGTGTCTTGGATTGATTCCTCCTCTATTCCCATCAAATTTAGATGTCGTGTGCCCATCCAGCTTCATTCCTATCAGGATCATGTGTGGTGCGATGTCTTACCCATGGAAGTCAGAAGTATCATATTAGGTCGGCCTTGGCTATTCGACAATGATGTTACGATTTATGGCCGTACCAACTCCTGCAGCTTTACTCATCAGGGTAAGAAGATCACGATTAATCCTTCCCCACCTAAGGCTACTAATAGAAAGATAGGCGATGGACCAAAAGAAAATCTTAAGAAGAAAAGCCTCAATCTGATAGGTGCTAAAGAATTAGAGACGATCATGAGTGAAGGATCACCAGTTTGGATGCTTGTTGCTAGAGAAGTTCGTGAGGATTCTAAGGTGGATTATCCTAAGGAAGTAGCTAGCCTTCTTGCTGAGTTTCATGATGTCTTTCCTGAGGATCTTCCAGATTACTTACCGCCTATGAGAAACATTCAACATGACATTGATTTAGTTCCTGGATCTACCCTACCCAACTTGCCCCACTATAGGTTGAACCCTAATGAGCATGCTGAGCTACAAAGACAAGTTGGAGAGCTGATAAAAAAAGGATTTGTGAGGGAGAGTTTGAGTCCTTGCGCGGTTCCTGCACTACTGACTCCAAAGAAGGATGGTATATGGAGGATGTGCATAGATAGCCGTGCCATTAATAAGATCACCATTAAGTACCGCTTTCCCATCCCTAGGTTAGATGACATGTTAGATATGATGGCCGGATCCACTATCTTTTCTAAGATCGATCTTAAGAGTGGTTACCATCAAGTAAGGATTAGACCGGGAGATGAGTGGAAAACTGCTTTCAAGACAAAAAATGGTTTATATGAGTGGATGGTGATGCCATTTGGATTATCTAATGCCCCTAGTACCTTCATGAGGTTGATGACCCAAGTACTACGACCATTTATAAGAATATTTGTAGTCGTATATTTTGATGACATTTTGATCTATAGTCGGACTAGGGAAGACCATTTAGATCACCTCCAAAGAGTGTGTCAAGTTCTTAAAATAGAAAGCTTGTATGCTAATCCTAAGAAGTGCGCTTTTATAACAGACCATATCATCTTTTTAGGTTTTATTGTTACCCCCAATGGTGTATCTGCTGATCCTGAAAAGATTAGAGCAATAGTTGAGTGGCCGGTGCCCAAGAGTGTGCATGACGTGCGGAGTTTTCATGGATTAGCAACTTTTTATCGTAGGTTCATAAAAGGGTTTAGCACCATAGTCGCTCCCATCACTGACTGCATTAGAAAGGAAAATTTTGAATGGACTAAGGCAGCCAATAGAGCCTTTCTAGACATTAAGGACAAGATAACTCATGCCCCAATCTTACGTCTCCCTGATTTTTCTAAGGTTTTTGAAGTAGCGTGCGATGCGTCAGGAGTTGGGATTGGTGGTGTCCTTAGTCAAGAAGGTCATCCGGTAGCATACTTTAGCGAGAAACTTAACGATTCTAAACTCAAGTATTCTACCTATGATAAGGAGTTTTATGCGGTAATTCAAGCTTTAAGATATTGGAGGCATTACCTGCTACCGCAAGAATTTATTTTGTACTCTGACCATGAGGCCCTTAGATTCCTGAATTCTCAAAAGAAATTGAATCATAGACACGGTAGGTGGGTCGAGTTTTTGCAAGCCTATACTTTTGTTTTGAAATACCGTGCAGGTGTAGAGAATCGTGCTGCTGATGCCCTGAGTCGTCGTCATACTTTGCTGTCCACCGTTAGTATAGAAGTTGTTGGTTTTGATAAGATTAAAGAAAATTATGAGGAGTGTCCAGATTTTGGTGACATACTTACCGCTTTACGTAAGGGGCCATCTAGAGAACGTAGTGAATATACCCTTCAGGATGGTTACCTATTTAGAGAAACTAGGCTGTATATCCCCCGTACATCTTTGAGAGATTTTTTAGTTTGGGAATTACATGCTGGAGGATTAGCTGGACACTTTGGTAGGAATAAAACTATAGAGTTGGTAGAAGCCCAGTTCTTTTGGCCAAGCTTGAAAAGAGATGTCGTCCGAATTGTTGCCCAATGTAGAACATGTGCCGTGGCCAAGCAGAGAAAACAAAACACCGGCTTATATACACCCTTACCTATACCAGACTGTCCTTGGCAAGATGTTAGTATTGATTTTGTTTTGGGATTACCTAGGACAGCCAGGAAGCATGATTCCATTCTAGTGGTTGTAGATAGATTTTCAAAAATGACCCATTTCTTGCCCTGTTGCCAAACGTCTGATGCATCGAAAGTTGCAAGGATATACTTTGATGAGATTGTTAGACTACATGGATTGCCTAAAATCATTGTTTCTGATAGGGATGTTAGATTTATGAGCTACTTTTGGAAAACCCTATGGCATCTTTTAGGCACAAAACTAAAGTTTTCTTCTGCCTATCATCCGCAAACAGACGGTCAGACCGAAGTGGTTAATAGGAGTCTTGGAAATCTTTTGCGTTGCTTGATTGGGGAACATATGGGTAACTGGGATCTTTTGCTGCCCCGAGCCGAATTTGCATATAATAGCTCTGTTAATAGGTCCATTGGCATGAGTCCTTTTGAAGTAGTTCATGGATATCAACCTAGAAAACCAATAGACCTCATCCCACTACCCATGCATGCTAGGATTTCCGAATCTGCAGAGTCATTTGCACAGCATGTCAAGAGTCTGCATAAGAGATCAGTAAAAAAATTAGTATGAGTAATAAAGTTTATAAACAGAATGCAGATTCTCATCGACGTGTTCAAGAGTTTGCAGAGGGAGACTATGTGATGGTTCGATTGAGGCCTGAACGGTTTCCTCCCGGAACCGTGAAGAAGTTACATGCCCGAGGAGCAGGTCCATTTAAGATCATAAAGAAAATCGGATCAAATGCGTATGTTGTGGACCTACCTTCTGATTTTGGAATTAGCTCTACTTTTAACATTACAGATCTTGTCGCCTATAAAAAACCAACTCGGATACCTAGTGAGCCATTTGAGCCTGAACCAACCTTTGAGAGCGAACCTATCCCTGAGTGTCCACCAGCCAAAATGTCAGCAAAACACGATCAGATTGAGAGAATTTTGGATGAGCAGATCCTTTCCACCCGGAGTCGAGGCTATCAGCGGTATCTGGTCAGATGGCGAGGTCGACCGGAGTCTGAAGATACCTGGATCACTCGAGAAGAGCTGCAACACATTGATCCCGATCTACTTGAGCGTCACTAGAGCGAAATCGACCCACACTCGACAGGGTCGAGTTTTTTCCACCTCGGGAGAATTGGTGCGGACACCAGAGCCATCAAAAATCGGCAACATAATTTAAGTTCGATTTGGATCGAAGAAGCCTCATTAAATTGATTCTACTTCAGTTATTTATTTTCAGTCAATAAATTTTAATGCATTTGGCTTTGGGTCCATAGGGCCATACTTGGATTTGTCCATGTCACCTTTGGAGCCACCACTCTCCACATGCCAAGAGAAGAATATGCATGCCAGCATATGCCGTGCTCATGCCAAGTTGTGTCAAGCATCAAGCACCCACATGAAATTCCATTTCTTCCTTAGAATTTCTTAAGAGTTCTTGGCTACTTACTTATTTTGTTGAAGGCTGATTTCTTTCCTATGGTAGATTATAATGCTTTACTTTTTTGTGGAGGGTTGATTTCTTCCTTGTAAAAATAAGAGATTCCTAAACAAATAGGACCCTTAGAGTCCTATATAAATCCTTGTATCTTTCATGAAAGAAAAATAATGAATGATTTTACAAACTCCACAAATACTTGTGTTAATCGCTCCGAGAGGGAGAGGGTGTGAGACCCAAAATTGCCCCACAAGGGGAGGGTGTGAGGCCCACTTTCTATCCTATTCCTTCTACTTAAGATTCAGTATTCCTGCGACTCTGATCGACTCCACCATCTACCCACGCAAGCCTATTCCGTCAAGAGAAGATCTGTCTCCTCCAGAATTTTCATCTGTCGTGCTGAGAGAAGGAGTGATTTCTTATTCTACAGATCATATGCTGTCAAGGACCTTCGTTCCTTAACAGTTGATCTTTGATTATTTTTTTTTTTTAATCCGATGTTGGTAAAGACCTAGTTCTTTATCGATGGATCTGTTTGGTTAAAAGATTAAGAGCCCTAATCAGAGTAGTTTCTTAACTACCACGATCCGGATTCTTATCATCTTCTTGGATTTTCTCATGGGTTTAATGTTTTATTTTCTCTCGTTCCATTCTTATTTCTTTTTTTGCATCTACTCGTGAGCATGTTTAATTTCTGCTATCTGTTTATGAAATTTTTTATTACTAATTGTTTACTGATCTCTCGAATGGCATTCGTCTGTATCATTTAGATTGATCTCGCTTTAGTCTCGTATCAATCAATCACGCCTCCTGAGCAGAGTATAGGCAACTATACTGTCTGTCCTGAGAATAATGAGCCCCTGGCCGGACGTGATTTGTTGTTGATGAACAGAAGAGAGCTTGATTATTAGGATTGATTTTCTTTTTAGGATTGTCCCGCATCACTATCCATATCTCATATGGCGTTTTGGCTACAGACTTACTTGAAACTCTATTTAGAAGGTAACAAGCCGATTCGAGCGCATATCTCCAGAGGAAGATCGGCAGACCAGCAAACCCCATCATGGATCGAACCATATCCAATAAGGTCCGATTCCTCCTTTCAGACACACCATTATGCTGTGGTGTTCCAGGAGGAGTCCACTGAGAGAGAATCCCATTCTCTCCTAGATACGTCAGAAACTCATTGGAAAGGTATTCACCTCCTCGATCAGATCGAAGAATTTTAATACACTTTCCAGTTTGTTTTTCTACCTCATTTTGAAATAGTTTGAACATTTCAAACGACTCCGACTTATGCTTCATTAAGTAGATATACTCATACCTCGATAGGTCATCTATGAAGGTTATGAAGTAGAAATATCTACCTCTTGCACTTGAGCTCATAGGTCCACATACATCAGAATGTACCAGACCCAAGAGTTCACTGGCTCGCTCACCTTTTCCAGTAAAAGGTGACTTGATCATCTTTCCAAGAAGACAAGACTCACAGGTTGGAAGTGATTCACAATCACCAAGTTTAAGAATTCCTTCTTGAGCCAACCTTTTATCCTTTTCTTATTGATATGACCTAGCCTATAGTGTCAAAGGTAAACTTCTGACACATTATCTATTCTAGGGCGTTTACTGAAGTTTTGAACCATATTAATAGGCTGTGATAGTAAGTAAATTCTATTATTTAATTGTCCAACAAATATTGTAACACCATTCAAAATGATATTGCAAATATTTTTTTTTATTAAAAAATCATAACCGTACATGGCCAAAAGGCCTACAAAAATAATATTTAATAAAAAACTTGGACAATAGTGACATTCACTCAGAATTACATTACGAGAATTGATTACAAGACTCATGATTCCTAAAGCTAGAACTGAAACTTTACTTCCATCTCCAACGTTCAGGAACCTCTCGCCTTCATCAAATCTCCTACTGACCTGCAGACCCTGCATCGAATTACAAATATGATAAGGGCTTCCGGTATCCAATACCCAAGCAGTAGTATCACAAATGAAAAAGTTGTAAGGAGTTATCATATAATTACCTTGCTTCTTCTTCGGCCTGTTCGGGTCTAGGGAGGCTATGTATTGAGGACAGTTCCTCTTCCAATGCCCCTGCTTCTTGCAAAAGAAGCATTCCGCCTGGCTCTGATCAGGCTTGCGCTTCTTGGTCTGACCCTGTGCAACCGTCCCAGCATGAGGCTGCACCTTCTTGTTCTTCTTCTTCTTGTTCTTCTTCCCCTTTCCAAAGGGTCGACGACGAGAAGAAGACCCTCCCACTACATTCACCGACTCCTTATGGAGCTGGTGATCCTTCTCAAAGTTCTGCAGCAACCCCAACAACCCGTGGTAGTTTACTGCAGGCTTTGTCATTCGAAAATGAGTAAGAAATGGGAGGAAGGATTTGGGCAAGGAATTAAGGATCGCATCCTTACCGAGCTGGTCGTGCAAAGGAAAACCCAATTTGCTTAGGTGCTCAATCATCTCGATCATGTACAGTACATGATCAGTGACTGAGGCCCCATCCCTCATCCGAGCATTGAAAATGACACAACTAGTTTTGTGCCTTTCAACATCGTCAGACGTGCCAAAGGAGTCATTCAACATTTGAAGCATCTCCTGTGACTGGGCGTTCTCAAACCTGCAGCTGAACTCGTCATTCATTGCTGCCAGCATAATACATCGGACGGTAGTGCGGTCATGAGCCACTTCTGGTAAGTGTCTCGGATCGACTTACTAGCGTTCGGAGCTGGCTCCTCAGGTGCTGGATCCGTTACTACATAAAGGATCCACTCATGCTCAAGGATGATTTTCAATTTTCGATACCAGCTATCGAAATTAGGTCCCATGAGCTTGTCATTATCTAATAATGATCGGAGCGACAGGGTAGTGGCCATAGCTGTATAAAAGAAAACCAGACCTCTATTAGTATATAAATTAATACTAAAGACTTGGACTTTAGTCTAAAATTTTTTCCAATATTTTTACGAACTGGTAGCCTCAACCTCCAATTCGAGGAATTACTTTAATTCCTTAATGGGTACTAGAATCCACACAGACTACACACGAGCCCAACTTTGGTTGGTCAACCCATGTGCATATATGGGTAGGTTCTTAACCAGTTGTTTCTCTAAACAACTTCTAGTAATTGATTTTGCCCCAGAACCTAATCAGTAGGCTTTGGCCTCCACTGAAAAGATCTGGTTAGGTCCAACCATTAACATGACTTAATTTGATGAATCAGATCAATAAATGATCAGGCCCGACTTTGGCCGGCCAACCTAACCACCATCAAGAAGACTCAACCAAATTATCATATTATGAATGATAATTCCATTAACCAATGAGCACCAGGCCTTTGAGCCTCCAATGATCATTGAACTAATGGACTCATTATCACTCACTTAATGGGAGGCATTGACTTAGTTATCATTATAACTTAATCATTTTAGGGACCTAATAATTTTTGAGGATTTTATTAAAGGATAGTAGAGAAGAAATCATTCAGCCAATTTCAATCCTCCCACTGACTTCACCAAGTCAGATTAAAAAGGATTTAATTAAAGCTGGCATTAGGAGCACCTAAATCAGTCACACTGATTTACCTAATGACATGGGTGAGCTCTAATCACCAAGTGATCTAATCAAAATCTAACTTACCAGATTGGCCAGGTAAGTGAGATCAGTGGTGGGGATTTGCCATTAACTCGTCAATGATCGAATCAATGCAAGTAGCTCCCGCTTAAGAACCACTGGTCAAAACTGTCGAACTTACCTTAGACACCAACCGGTTCATTAGTTTTAATTTTGATCAACTTAGTAAATAGGGCTCCACTGCGTAGCCATGAATTAAGTCCATCTTGGTCTAGTTAAAGACATGGACCCATTCAACTACAACTATTGAAGTTGAGTCTAGAGTATCCTTGACCTAATCTAATTCAATTTTTGATTAGATTTGATCAATTACTCCATTTAGTCTATTTTTTTAAGCTAACCTTAGGTCTAACCCAATTATGAACCTAATTCATCTAACCCATTGACCCACAATTATGCAATTATCTTAGGTCTTACTTCACAATTCTAGACCTATTAGACAACACTTAATTCTTTTAATTAAGTACTTGGGCTGATGGGTCAGGGTTTGGCATTTCGAAAATAATTTTTAAATTTTGAAAGATTTTATTTTCTGTTCACCAAATGTGTTGACTCATTTCACAAACGGGTCAGCACAATTCATAAACAGCAATCCTATTGCTCATTTCATAACAGAAAATAACTCAAAATAAATCATGAATTTTTTTTTAGATCTAATCTAACACATTCATGATAAATTTTATAATTAAGTCCTTTCACTGCTTCATCGACATGGGATATAATTGCATCGGTACCCCTACTGCCATAGGAGACCCCATCGAATGGGAAGAGAGGGCCTTTAAACCCTACTTTTCTTCTATGACCAGACGGCCATGGCAACCAACCCAATTAGATTACTTGCTACTTGGATCAAGTATATCTAAATATATCAATTTTAAAATTTAAATTTTGAATTTCAAATTTTAAATTTCAAATTTCAAATTTCAAATTCCAAATTTGAGATTTCAACCAAATTTCAAATTTCGAATTTTCAATCTTTGAATTTTAAATTTTGAATTTTGAATTTTAAATTTCAAATTTCAAATTTAAAATTTCAAACAAATTTCAAATTTCAAATTTGAAATTTCAAATAAATTTCAAATTTTAAAATTTAAATTTCAAAATTCAAATTTTAAATTTTGAATTTCAAATTTGAAACTTCTAACAAATTTAAAATTTTAAATTTTGAATTTCAAATTTAAACTTATAGATTACACCTTAATCTACGCATGCATATGTATATCATATTCTAGAACCATACTCTGATACCATTTGAAGCAAAAATTCAGTGCAGGGGCAAAATGATAATTTTAAAATTTTTTCAAAATTACTATTTTACAGTAGAATTATTAATTAATCTCATTAATTAATACTAATTAACCCTACACTAGGATCTAAATATTATACAACAGCATGCATTTAAATTTGAAATTCAAATTTGAAACGGTAAACCTTTTACTGTACTGTGTTCAGAACACATCACCTTTTGCGGATAGTCTATCACCGCAATCTGATCACCGTCGGGGGGGCTCTGATCGTCACGTCGTAGCCACACTAGTGTCTGGCCTCTGCAGATCATCCACACGAAGCTCCCGTCTGATCGGCTCCTCACGAATGCTAGTTCGTAATTTTACCTTTTTGATGGTTGATGTTGATCGAACTCCTTCGATCGATGTGTACCGACTCTTCGGATGCTTTGGATCATCTGCACGGTTGGTTGAGAGGCTGATGGATCTCTCTCTGAAATTTGGTGGACTCACGACACTCGTGGCACACCAATCTCACTTTTCGAACCCTAGGTAGAAACTCTAGGGTACACACCAAAAACTCTGCGCCCACTTCTCTCTCCTTTTTCTCTCCTCTCGGTAAATTTTGAACACTTCAAAATTTTTTCAGAACCTCCCTACGCCCCTTATCTCTTCTTTCTTTTCTTTCTTTTTCTCTCGGAAGGTTTTGGACCTTCACCTCACGCACAAGGCTTCCTCACGCCCCACTTTCTTTCTCAGAATTTTTCTATGCACGCCCCAGCTCCCTATCTCTTTTAAAACAGTTCAAAACGTGTCTTATCCATGTGAGAGGATAAAGATAAATGGTTACACATTTGAATTCAAATCAAATTTGAATTCAAACTAAAACCAACTCATCCCTATCCACTTGTGGCGTGAGAAGAGGAGGGCGTGGACTCTTTGTGCATGAAAAAGTTTCATGAGAAACTTTTTCTCGTGTGAATTATGTGGCGCACAAGATGGATAAGCTTGAAGGCAAAAGAGATAAGTTATCCATTCAAATTCAAACATACTTTGAATTTGAATGGTTAACTAATCAAGTTTATCCATCCATATAGTGCACAAAAGTGGGTGTGAGAAGGGCTTTGCATGAAAAAAAAATCACGAGAAGTTTCTTCTCGTGAATTCAAATGGGCGCAGAGATTTAAGGTGGTGCAGGGATTCAAATTCAAATGGTGGTTTGATCTTAATTGAACCAACCTAATCAAAATAGGTTAAGCACAATTAGACTAAATTAAACCCAACTTAATTAGGCTTAATTAGGCTCAATAAAATCCTAATCAAATCAGAAATTGACTAAGCTCAATTCCTGATCAAATCAGGGACCAAACCATCTCGACGATTAGATCAACTCTTAACCTAATCGGGTCAAATCCAACTGAATCCAATTCAATTGGACTTGATCTAAAAATAATTACTGTCCCAAACATGCATCCATCTAAAAAATAACAAACTCTCATATCATAAATCTGTATATTCTATGCGGCACCTCCATTCAACTAGCTTCGGAGACTAATTGAGGTCATGCATAGCCTCAACTTCTCTGCGGTTACTGTCTTTGTCAACATGTCAGCTAAATTCTTTGAACCCTGAATCTTCTCAAGTGACTAACTTCCATCTTCAAGAAAATATCCTGATAAAATGATATCTCAACTGTGTGTGCTTTGTCCTAGTATAAAATATCAGATTCTTGGCAAGATAGATAGCACTCTAACTATCACAAAATAGTACACTACAACTCTACTTTGTATCTAATTCTTTCAGAAGGTTCTGCAGCCAAATCATCTTTTTGCTGGTTTTTGTAATTGCAACATATTCTATCTCGATGGTAGAAAGAGCAACAATCTTCTGCAACTGTGAAATCTAACTTACTGTTGTCCCGCCAATGGTATAGACATATCCCATGGTGCTCCTTCTGATGTCGATATTACCACCTAAGTCAGTATCTATAGAGTCTTGTAGTGCTTGACGGTCTCTTCTGAAACATAAGTCAATATCGTTGGTACCTTTAAGATATTTTAGGATTCACTTGACAGCTTCTCAATGTTGTTCATTCGGATTTGCCATGAATCTGCTCATAGCTCCCACTGCATATGTAATGTCGGATCTCCTGTATACCATTGCATACATTAGGCTGCCAACAACTGAAGTATAAGGAACTCTCACCATTCTCTTCAACTCATTATCATCCTTGGGTGATTGCTCCTTTGAGAGTTTGAAATAACCAGCCAAAGGTGTCTTTATAGACTTTGCATCTGTTATGTTAAACCTATCTAGCATATTTTTAATGTAGCTAGCTTGAGTAAGCTTCAGAGTACCAGCTACCATGTCCCTTTCAATCCTCAACCCAAGTATCTATTTTATTATGCCCATATCCTTCATTACAAACTCTCTTGACAGCTCTTTTTTCATCTTTTAATCTCTCACATGTTCGGTTTGACTATCAACATATCGTCAATATATAAGAATAAGATAATAAGGCTACCATCAAGTACCTTGAGATAACTGCAATGATCTTCCTGGTACCTTGTAAAATCATTGTTAGTCATAAATTTATCAAATTTTTTATACCATAATCTAGGGGCCTGCTTCAAACTATACAAGCTCTTTTTCAGCTTGCACATAAGATCTTCCCTGTCATGGACTATGAAACCAATAGGCTGTTGTATATATATATCCTCATCTATCTCACCATATAAGAAAGTAGTAGTAATATCTAACAATTTTAAATATAAATTTTTAGCTGCTACTATATTTAGAATCACTCTAATAGTAGAGAGCTTAATAACAGGAGAAAATATTTCAATATAATCAATACCTTCTTTCTGTTGAAAGCCTTTTATAACCAGTCCAGCCTTATACCTCTTGTTGCCATCATGTTCCTCTTTGATCTTAAAAACCCACCTATTGTGTAGAACTTTCTTTCCTTCCAGTAGTACACTGAGCTCCCAAGTTTGATTTTTACTCAAGGACTGCATCTCGTCCTTCATGTCTAGCTCCCACTTTATCGAATCTTTACTCTGTATAGCTTCTTCATAGCATTCGGATTCACCACCATCTGTCAATAGAAGATAATAAAGAGAAGGTGAATACCTTTTCGGTGGTCTTGAGATTTTCATAGATCTTCTTGGCTGAGGTGTATCTGGTTTTGGTTTAGAATCTTTTTAAGTTCTTTTGACAATGTCCTCTTTTATAATTTCTTCCAACTCAACCTGTTCATTCTCCTTGACTAGCTTCCTTGTACTATCCGAAACATCCTTGTTCTTGTAGAGATTTCTTTCATTGAAGATTGCATCATTGCTTTCGATGATTTTTCTATTTTGCTCACTCCAAAACTTGTACCTGAATTCATCAGTGCCATACCCAATGAAGAAATATTTTCTTGACTTTGCATTGAGCTTGTCCCTCTTTTCAGCATTGACGTGCATATAAGAGACACAATCGAAAACCTTTAGGTAAGATAAGCTTACTATTTTTTCTATCCACTCTTCTCCTGGTAGCTTGCAATCAAGAGGGACTGAGGGACTTTTGTTTATCAAATAGACAGCTGTACTAATTGCCTCAGCCCAAAACATCTTGGGCAAACCAACATGAATCCTCATGCTTCTGGCTCTCTAATTTAAGGTTTGGTTCATTCGTTTAGCCACTCTGTTCTGTTGAGGTGTGCTCAAGATAGTTTTCTCTATCTTGATTCCATTCATCGTGTAGAACTTCTTGAATTTATTATTGTCATATTCACCATCATTATCAGACCTCAGACATTTGATCTTCTCACCATACTCATTTTCCATCAGACTTTTTAACTTTCTAAAAATAGCAAATACATCAGATTTACTCTTCAGAAAGTAAACCCATACCTTTCTGATAGAATCATCAATGAATGTGACATAGTACTGTGAGCCTCCTAGGGATGCAATAGGAGAGGGACCCCACATGTCTGTGTACAAGCTCCA
This sequence comes from Elaeis guineensis, assembly GCF_000442705.2. Classification (NCBI taxonomy): domain Eukaryota; kingdom Viridiplantae; phylum Streptophyta; class Magnoliopsida; order Arecales; family Arecaceae; genus Elaeis; species Elaeis guineensis. Next base: position 128,163,968 of record NC_025996.2, read on the forward strand.
GCTTTCTTGCCTTTGGAATTCTCCCAATCTTTGAAAAACTTATCTTTTTTTGCTTCTCAAGAATACAATCCTCTCAGAGACCAACATCAAAGGACTTTAGACCTGTCAACTTGCCCTTCTTTAACATTACCTGCATATATTTATCACTCATGTGTTCCAGTCTATAATGCCATAGTCTGAATCTGCCTCTACCAGTGTCACTATATCTCTGACATTACTTGTCATGTAAAGGGTACCTAACTTATTCCCTCGTGCTATCACCATAGCACCTTTGGTGATTTTGTTAGAGTTTTAGATGATTAGTATGCTGATTTTTCATCTCATGAACATGTACAATGAAAAGATAAGATTAAAATGATTTTAATCTAAAACATGCTCGGATCTAATCCTATAATCATCTGAGAATCTTTCTAAGCATGCTATGAAATAAATATTCAGATCTGAAAAGAAAAACAAAAGAAGAAGCGGTGATCAGATCCCCTACCTGAAAATACTCTTTCTTCTTATTGGATCGATTTCGATGGATGTCCAGGGTTTCTATCGGAGCCGCACACGTACCCGATCTCTATTGGTATCTATATAGAGACGGTCTGATCAAAGCACCGAAGCCGTCGGAGTACTAGCACCTTGCAAGCCTCGCTTCTTGGCTTGGATCTAGACTTTTTCTTCTAGATTTGAAAGAATAGGGCTACAGCACAAACCTTTCACATCGATATGATGGGATCTCTTCTGGATGTCAAGAAGAAGAAGAACTCTTCTTCTTCTCTTCCTCTCTCTCTAAAATTTCTATAGATCTCATCTAAAGATGAGGTGGGGCGTGGAGATAGAAGAAAGAAGGAGAAGAAGGCGTGGAGAAGTGATTAGCAGTAAGGAAAGAACCCCTTTACAAAAATACTGCACGCCAACCACTTTTTCTTATTTTTGTCGCACAAAAACCACCCCCAACACCCCTTTCCTAATAAGATAAGATTTTATTTCTTGTTTGAATTAAATTCAAAAGAAATTAAAATTCAATAAGGAAAGAGAGAGAATCCCAGAGAGGTGGGGTGCTAATAGGTAGTTGGCACCCCTCTCTTTCCATGCATGCAAGGGAGAAGGGGCATGATTTCTTTCACCCTCTCTCTCCATATGGTTGGCCAAAAGAGAGAGAATCCCAAAGATTTAAGGCTTTTGCAATCCCTTTTGATATGGTTTCAAATTGAGTTCAATTCGAGTCCAATTCGAGTCCGATTCGAATCAAATTTGAAAAGATTGACAAACCTGATCTAATCAAGATTACAATTCAAGTCCAACTTGAATAATTAAACCCAATAAATCTTAAATAAATTTAAATATAATTAAATTAAATTAAATTAAATTTAAATTAATTAGGATCTGATCTATAATTTAATCAGATCTAATCATATTGCAACACTTGCAATTAAGTCCCTCATGCTCACACTTAACAGTTACTAAATTTGTAACCTTTATAAATTAGTAGTTTCTAATTTAAACCATCAATTCAATTGATAATTTGATTATGATCTAAGCTATTGATTTGATCATACTCTTTTTGTATATATCAGATTCTATTTTATCTGATAGTGAGATATATCATGATTTCCATCACAGTATCATCGAAACTTCTTACAATGGACTGAAATAATTCCAACTCAATCCAACAAGGATCATTGATCCAAAAATGATCTTAGTGAGTTCTCACAATCTACCAGTGATGTTTAGTAGTATGTAGTGATAATTCAGTAAAATAAAAAAATCTGAACTCCTAGGTATAGTTACCGTGCGATCAAGTTTTTCTATCGAGAGTCCCGACAAAATGTAGGTCATGGAACCTCGTCAAATCCTAAGCATCTGTCATATGTCAGACTTAATTAGCTTGAGTCCAATCATGAATTTTATAAAAAAAAATTTCCTTAATCATGCTATTGTGACCACAGATTTATGGACTCTGTCTCTTAGATCGCATAGAACTACTCCTCAACTACTAAGATCGATAAATTTCCTACAAGTGTACTTCTACTCCTACAGTGAATCTACTGCAGCTAACGAATACCATAAGATTTTGAATAACTAGAGACTATATTTATGTGTTGTCAAACTATAGCAACCACACTGTGAGCAGTCGATGTTGGGAATAGTGTCCCAAAGCTAATCGTCAGCCTGTTGACGGTTGTGCTCCTTTTGTATTAGTACATGAATTATAAATAAATAAAAATTATTTTGGTATTTTTTCATCACAAATATTTCATCTTCTAATGAACTCCTGTGTTGTGGTGAAGTCCTTAGGACTATTTAGACTCGACAAAGGAGAATTTGTCGCTTAGTCCTTAAACATGTTCGCGACCAAATGATACGTTGTTACCAAGGACGACAACATTTATCGAGCATAGGTCGTTGTGTGCCATATGGGTTGGTTGTCCTCATAACCAAAGAGTGTGGAGACACTCCTATGGCATACAGGTGAGATGTAATGGTACATCTGCACTGAACGTGACCAACTCCGGAGCTATTTCTACGGTCAAGATTTGCTCCGATGGGATATGGGTATAAATATCCCTCCGACCTGAGACCGCCACGGTGACTTGCAAGCAACTCACTGCACTTAGGCACTGGACTACCTGAATTTCTAATTCAGTGACGGAAGGCTGCTGGGTGTAGTCAAGTACTTGACTTGTCGGTGCGTGTGTCAAGATGGGATTGACCACTCCAGTTTAGGAGCTGTGTACAGTCGTGTTTCAATTTAGCAAAACCTTGACCAGGGTAGTCCTAGTGAGGAGTCACAGGACTAATTGAGTTGAGCACGATTCGGATGATCTCATCAGGGTTGACAGTTTAACCCTGAGTCGTCCTAAACACAGGAGTCAAAAGGGATGAATTATACGGTAACCATATTCACGTAGGTTCTGAATGTTGCGATTGCGATTATTCGATCTATCTGATCGTCGGGTACCATTACTAGATGGTCACTTCGATTAGTACAGGAATTGATTCCTGTGCTACCGACTTAGGTTCGAACCTACGGGGTCACACACATTAGAGGTTCCTTTCTGATCTGATGGCTGATTATGAGTCTTATCTGTCTGGGACTCTATGATTGAGAATTAGGATTCTCTGATCATGAGTTCCACACATTTTGGGTACCGGGGTCAAAATTTTGAATTTCAAATTTTGAATTTGAAATTTGAATTCTTTGATCAGGGTTTCATATCGATGGTCTCTGATGCCTGATTGCCCATCGGATTTGGACTCAATATTTATGAGAGATTTAATTAGTGATTTGATCACTAATTAACTCAATTTGATTGAGTAATTATTTTTGGATCAAGTCCAATTGAATTGGATTCAGTTTGGATTGACCCGATTAGGTTAAATGTTGACCTAATCGCTAAGGTGGTTTAGTCCCTGATTTGATCAGGGGTTAGGCTTAGTTAATTTTTAATTTAATTAAGATTTTATTGAGCCTAATTAAGTCTAATTATATTGGGTTTAATCTGGTCTAATTGTGCTTAACCTATTTTAAACTAGGTTGGCTCAATTTGAATCAAACCACCTTGTTTTAAATTCCCTGCGACACCCAACTTCCTTGCACCCATTTGAATTCACGAGAAGAAACTTCTCATGAAATTTTTCTCATGCAAAACCCTTCCCCACGCCCTCATTTGTGCGCCATATGGATGGATAAAATAATTAGTTAGCCATTTAAATTCAAAGCATGTTTGAATTTGAATGGATAACTTATCACTTGCCCCTTCATCCTTATCCATTTATGCGCCATATTACTTACATGAGAAAAGGCTTCTCGCGAAACATTTTTCACACACAAAGAGCCATGCCCCTTCTCTTCTCACATCCAAAAGGATAGAGATAAGTTAGTTTTCGTTTGAATTCAAATTTGATTTGAATTCAAATGTGTAACCACTTGTCTTTATCCTCTCATGCGGATAAGACACGTTCGACGTTGTTTTAAAAATGGCAAAAAGGTGGGGCGTGCGCAAAAAAAATTAAGAGAAAGAAAGTGGGGCATGAGGAAGGCTTGTGTGCGAGGTGAAGGTCCAAAACCTTTCGAAAGAAAAAGAAAGAAAAGAGAGAATATTGGGCGCAGGATTTCTAGTGTGTACCCTAGGGTTTCTACCTAGGGTTCGGGAAGTGAGATTGGTGTGCCACGAGTGTCATGAGTCCACCAAATTTTAGGGAGAGATCCATCAGCCTCTCAAGCAACTGTGCAGATGATCCGGAATATCTGAGAAGTCGGCACACATCGATCGAAGGAGTTCGATCAACATCTGCCATCAAAATGGTGAAATCACGAACTAGCATTCGTGAGGAGCTGATCAGATGGGAGCTTCGTGTGGATGATCTGCAGAGGCCAGATATTTGTGTGGCTGTGATGTGATGATCAGAGCCCCCCGACGGTGATCAGATTGCGGTGATCGGCTACCCGCAAAAGGTGATGTGTTCTGAATACAGCACTGTAAAAGGTTTACTGATTCAAATTTGAATTTCAAATTTAAATGTATGCTGTTGTATCAAATTTAGATCATAGTGTAAGGTTAATTAGTATTAATTAATGAGATTAATTAATAATTCTGCTGTAAAATAGTAATTTTGAAAAAATTTTAAAATTACCATTTTGCCCCTGTATAAAATTTTTGCTACAGTCGAGGCATCGCAGGTCAAAGAACTACTCACACAACTACAGCATCAAGATTGTCACTGACGAGTGAGTAGATATTCAAGTGACTTCTCATTTTTGATCACGCTCAGTACTATTGTTCTCTAACAACTACCTACATTCTCGCTCCAATATCCCCACACTGTAGACTCAAGATCTGTCTATCCAAAAAAAAAAGTAATCCGTATACCAATCTTATCAGATCAATCATCATCTCTGTCATGATCATCGATTGGGAGTAATTCAGAAGTTAATCTATAATGACACATGTCTTAAATTTTAAACTTTTGAGAATATGTATCCTTGACCATTAACTCCTTGGACAATTCTAGGATACATTACTCTAGAATTAAAATAATTATCCATATTTAATATAAAATTATGATTAAGTACAAGGACCATATCCTAGACTAGAAAAATGTGTCAGACAGATTGACTTCTAGGGCATACATCTAACTATCTTCCACTTACACTAAAGCTAATATGCTGCAAATCTAAGTCTTATCTTCTCAAAATAAATTACAGCCTTTAGCTGGCTAAATGGCTTAGTCAGTGGATCCACAAAGTTATCCATGAGGTTTACTCTCTTCACCTTGACATCTTTCATGTTGAGGTAGTCGCATATTATTTGAAGTTATCTTTTTATGTGCTTGGTATTCTGGTGAGATCCTGGCTCCATTAGCAAGGGGCTATAGTGCTAATATTGTCACTATGATGACATCTCATGACATCAAATTGTAATAAAATTATTTAGACCAGAAGACCTTACCTAGCACCTTTGGAAATGGTGGAAATGGTGACTTACTCAACTTCCATAGGACCTGTAATGATTGGTTATTTGAAACTATTTCAATCTATCAATTTTCACATTGCACACATCCTAGTATATACTCTCTACCATCAGTGTCAGATACATAATCTGAGTCTGTGTATTCTCAAACCTCATTACTCAAACTCTCTTCCAAAAATCAATAATAAATCTTTAGTGCTTCTCAAGTACTTAAGGATGTTCTTCACAGATATCCAGTGTCATACATCTAGATTCGACTGGCATCTACTTATCACACTCACAGTAAGATTATATCAAGTCGAGTATATAGCATGACATTAATGAGATTCCCTATAGCCGAAGTATAAGAGATCTAGCTCATAAGCTAAATTTTCTTAGATGTGTTTGGACATATCTTCTTGGAGAGATACATACCTTACCTAAGAGGTAAAAATCATCTTTTTGAGTTTCCATACTGAACCTCTTCAATATCTCTTCTATATTTTTTTTTTGTGATAGGCCTAGCATCTTTTTTAGATTTATCTCTATAGATCTTTATCTCAAAGATATAAGATGCTTCCCGAGATTTTTCATGAAGAATTTCTTAGACAACTGTATTTTAACCAAAATCAGTATGGGAACATCTTTCTCAATCAAGAGAATCTCATCCTTCCATTGACCCTCTTAGAAGTACTACATAGCTCTTCCTCATTCTTGATGAAATCAAACAATTTGATCATATGGAATATTCTAACCCCAAAATACTTGTTTTAGTCTATTGTAGCTTACTTATCTTGTGATCTCTATCACTGAAAGTAAAATTCAAAAGACTGTCCCATATAAATATCTTCCTTAAGATATCTATTTAGGAAGGCAGTTTTCACATCCATTATCAAATTCATAATCATGGTATACCATAAAATCAAGTAATATTTGGATGGATTTTAGCATGACTATAGGCAAAAATTTTCTGATAGTCAATGCTTTCACGTTGACTATAATTTTTCACCATAAGCCTCGCTTATAGGTCTCTATCTATTCATTTGTACTTATCTTCTTTTTGTAGATCTTTAAGCATCCAATAAGTACTATACCTTTTGGTGGATCTACTAAGGTCAGACTTGGTTGGAATGCATCAATTTAATCTTTGACTTTATTACTTCCATCATTTTTCAAAATCGATGTCTAACATCGCCTTATTGTAGGTTTTAGGATCATCTTCATATTTTTTATTTCCCATGAAAAATATTTTTTTTATTTTTTTTATTTTCTCTGTCAGCATACCTAAGTATCTTTTAGGAGGACAAGAGATCCTACTTGATCTACCAGGTGGAAGAAGTCTTATACTAATTGGCTCAGATTGAATGGGTTAAGCCAGATTTTCAGTCTGTTGCTTTTCAGAGACTTTCTCTTCGAGCTCCATTTTCTCCCACAACCACCATTTTGGATAAATTATTTTTCAAAAATATGGTATAACATATCACAATCACATTGTGATCTACTGAGAAGTATAATTAATATCCTAACAACTCTTTAGGATACCTTATAAAGCGAGCCTTTATAGATCTAGCCGCTAACTTGTCTGCCTATTGTCTTTCGACATGGGCTGACTATCCCAAATCTTAAGATTTAATTTTTTATCATGTCATATCTCATATGGTGTAGTAGGAACAGATTTAGAGAGAACCTAATTCAATAGATTAAAATATGTCCTTAAAAAGTAAGGATTAATGAGTAAGTTAACCTCATCATGGACTGGCCCATATCTAATATGATCCAATTCCTCCTATATCCATTTTCAATTAGTACTTAGAGGAGTCTAACGTGAGACTGCCATTTGCATGAGATAATTCTGAAATTTTTACTAAGGTATTCACCTCCTCGATCCAATAGAAGGATCTTAAGAGATTTTCAAATTTATTTTCTACTTTATATCTAAATTCTTTAAACTTTTCAAAAGCTTCAGACTTGTATCTCATATCGTGAATAATCATCGATAAAAATAATAGAATAGAAATTATCATTCCTGACTTACACATCAAATGAGCCACATATATCAAATGTGTTCTAAGGCAAGTATGCCAGTGGTCCTTATCCTATATCCCATAAAGGATAATATAGTCATTTTTCTTTGAAGGTAAGATCCACAAACTAGGTATGACTTAAAATTCATTGAGCCTTGGAGATGATCTATTTTTCAGTTTATATATCCTATTCTCTCCAAAATGACCTAACCTGAGGTACTACTTATACATATGGTTTATCTCATCCTAGATCTCTTAGATCTTATGGTACTCACTATTTGCTTGAATATATCAATATGCAAACAAACAAATCTGATATACCTTCACAAGATGTGTCACCCTTCTTCTTTAGGCTATCTAGGTAGAAGGATAATTTTTTTTCGAGTGACCATCAGCACTGCAGTGGAAACACTTTCCCTTGCCCGATGCCTTCTTCTTGAGAAGATCCTTCTTTGGCTCATTCTCACGTAGACCTCTTGTTCCAACAGACTCTCTTTTGAAACTAGATGCCATTCTATAGGAAGAACATAGGCCCCTTAAACTTTTCAAGATCTCTTAAGTGATCACCAACATGTTCAGTAATTTGTTTAATATGCTATCAATCTTGTTCATATTGTAGTTTACAATAAACTGACCAAATGAACTACTAAGAAACTGCTGCATCAAATGCACATGATCTCCTTATGCATGATCATCCCAAGCTTCTCAAGCTCTTTCAGATCCTAAATCATTGACAATCAATGATCATGGACAGACTGCTCAAGCACAGTCTGGCTCTACTTACCACATAACTTTTATGGATGAGTTATCATAACCCTGAAGTCTTAATGTCCTTATGTTGGACCTTGAGGCCAAGATATAGCACTTAATCAAATTGCCGTCATCCGTCCATTTATCCAGCGTTGAATGTATTAGCAGTTGGATGGTTGGTAATATAGGAAAATCCTAGTCTAAAACATATCCTAACCTTTTCTAAGTTCAAGACTATTTTGAAGTTTCTAAATCAGTCATTTGTAGTTTATCTCGATCAAATGGTTGAACCCTATAAATCAGACTGTGGGGTTTGAAGCTAAGTTATGAACTGAAGAGAGAAGAGAATTCTAATTAGATGTTTGTACTTAATCACTAATTATTTTAAAAATTTTAAGAAATAAATTAGACTCTCACTATACCCACGGATCTCTCACACTCCCCATGGAGATGCAAAAATCTCTACACGACAAAGATTTCTAGTGGATACTATGGTCCCATTAATATACGTGCATCTCATCGTGCCCGAAATATTGGACCACGCTATACCAATGAGTGGACAACTATTATCCAATACTTCTAAAGCATGATGCAGCGATTGATCTTTAAGTATGAAGGTTCATCATGCCCGAAATATTGGCCCAATTCTTAGTTAAGTGAGACCCACCATTCAATACATAGGTAAAGCCATCATTAGGTCCCTCACCATATCTGAAATATTGGGCCTGACCCCATCAGTACCTAGCAATATCTCATGCTAATAGGATGGTTGCATCTTTTTGGTGCAACTGAATCACTGTAATCTATCGAGAACAATCAACACCAGTAAGACGCCTACACTCCTACAATGATGGATGACCTAGGACTTAATATTTGTAGAGAGATTTGATTTAGGACTCTTCTACATAGTCACATATATCTCATATAAATGACAGGCCTGGTTCAGGTCAGTGTATCTCATGTCTGACTAACTTGGTTTAAATTAGTACATCTGATATCTGACTAACCTACTTTAGGTCAGCACATCTCAATCTGATTAATCTGATTTAGATCAACACACCTCATATCTGATTAATCTGATTTAGTTTAGCATATCTCATGTCTGACCAATTCTAGTCGGTATGGATGAACACGAATGACTAAGCAACCTTATTCACAACTTGATTAATCAAGTTGGCCAGATAAGTGAGATCGATGGGAGGGTCCACTGATGCTTGCCTTAGACACCATCAAAATGGTCAGGTAAGCACGCTTTCAATTAAAAATCATCGATCGAAACTTATCTTAGACACCAATTGATCAATTAGAATGAATTGGCTAGCCTAGCTACTCAGGCTTGATCCACTAAGTCAAAATCGATCTTGAATCAATTAACTCACAGCAAATAAGAATTGATGCGACCAACTACAACTAAACTCAATGTTGATGCCCTTTGATCTAATCCTAATCAACTATTGATTAGGTTCAACCAACTGCTCAAGATCGATAAGGGTTCAACCTAATCTAATCAAAAATCTTAATTATAGTCCAATTACTAGACCTAATTGTTCAATCCATACCCTCATGCACCATCTAAAATTCAAATTCTAAAAATAATTTTTAAATTAGGTTTAAGTATATGAATTAATGGCTTATAATCTTGAAATATTTTCAAATCTAAACTTAAAGTCATATATCTCATATATGTTGTTTTAGATCTAAAATTTATGAAATATATATCACGTATATAATTTTCAGAACTAAAACTAATCATGGTACATATCACATATATGCATAATTAGATCTAAAATAATGATTAAAATAATTTAAAAATATTTTTTTAAAAATTCGTTCGCATCATACTAAGACAACATTTTTAGTATAGGGGTTTAATCCTATATCAGGATAACCTTATATTGGTGCAATACAAATTTCAATCATTTTAACTTCAGATCTAACATCAAATAAGATATATCTCATACATCTAATTTTAGATCTAAAGTTATTGATTCATATGTTTCAAAAATTATTTTCAAAATCAATCAATCTTGTGCTAGGACAATTTTTTCAGTATAGGGGGTTAATCCTATACTAGAACTATCTTATATCAGCATAAAATTGATTTTAATCAATTATAACTATCAGATCTAAAAAAAAAATTAAATCTAAATCTATTTTATGCATATTAAAAATTCATAGTTTTGATACTACTGTTGGAGTTCTAGGTGATTAGCATACTGATTTTTCATCTTATGAACATGTGCAGCGGAAAGATAAGATTAAAATGATTTTAATCTAAAGCATGCTCAGATCTAATCCTACACTCATCTAAGGATCTTTCTAAGCATACTGTGAAATAAATATTCAGATCTAAAAATAAAAATAAAAGAAGAAGTGGTGATCACATCACCTACCTGAAAATGCTTTTCCTTCTTCTTGTCGGATCGATTCTGATGGATGTCCGAGGTTTCTATTGGAGCTACATACACGTCCGACCTCTGCTAGTATCTATATGAAGATGGTCTGATCGAAGCATCGAGGCCATCAAAGTGCTAGCACCTTGCAAGCTTCACTCGACTTGGATCTGGACTTCTTCTAGATCTGGAAGAATAGGACTGCAGCATGAATCTTTCGTGCTGATCTGATGGGATCTCTTCTGGATGCCAAGAAGAAGAAAAAAAATTCTTCTTCTTCTCTTTCTCTCTCTCTAAAATCTCTCTAGATCTCATCTAAGGAGGAGGTGGGGCGTGGAGATAGAAGAAAGAAAGAGGAGAAGGTGTGGAGAAGTGATTAGCAGCAAGGAAAGAACCCCTTTACAAAAATACTGCACACCAACCCCTTTTTATTATTTTTGTCGCACAAAAACTACCCCCAACACCTTTTTTTTGATAAGATAGGATTTTATTCCTTGTTTGAATCAAATTCAAAAAAAATTAAAATCCAATAAGGAAAGAGAGAGAGTTTCAGAGAGGTGGGGCGCCAACTATTGGCACCCCTCTCTTTTCACTCATGCAAGGGAGAAGGGGCATGATTTCTTGCACACCCTCTCTCCATATGGTCAGCCAAAAGAGAAAGAATCCTAGGGATTTAAGGCTCTTGCAATCTCTTTTGATTTGGTTTCAAATTAGATTCAATGCGAGTCCGATTCGAATCAAATTCGAAAAGACTGTCAAACCTGATCTAATCAGGATTGCAATCCAAATCTAACTTGAATAATTAAACCCAATAAGCCTTAAATAAATTTAAATCTAATTAAATTAAATCTGATTTAAATTAATTAAGACTTGATTCATAATTTAATCAGACCTAATCATATTTCAACACTTACAATTAAGTCCCTCATGCTAACAATTAGCAGTTATTAAATTTATAATCTTTATAACTTAGCAGTTTCTAATTCAAACCATCAATTCAATTGATAATTTGATTATGATCCAAGCTATTGATCAGGTCGTGCTCCTTTTGTGTGTGATCCCTCAGGTTCTATTTTGTCTGATAGTAAGATATACCATAATCTCCATCATAATATCATCGAAACTCCTTTCGATGGGCTGAAATAATTTCAACTCAACCCAACAAAGATCGTTGATCCGAAAATGATCCTAGTGAGTTCTCACAATCTACCACTATTACCTAGTAGCATGTAGTGGTAATCCAGTAGAACAGAAAAATCTGAACCCCTAAGTGTAATTACCATTTGATCAAGTTCTTCTATCAAGAGTCCTGATAGGATGCAGGTCATAGAACCTCGTCAAACCCTAAGCATCCGTCAATGCTAGACTTAATTAGCTTGAGTTCAATCCTGAATCCTATAAAAAAAAATTTCTATAATCATGCTACTGTGACTACAAATTTATGGACTCAACCTCATAGGTCGTATAGGACTACTCTTCAACTACTAAGACCGATAGATCTCCTATAAGTGCACTCCTACAGTGAACCTACTACAGCCAACAAACACCGCAAGACACCGAATGGCTAGAGACTATGTTTATGTGTTGTCAAACTACAATAATTTAACTGTGAGTAGTTGAGGTACCGCAGATTAAAAAAAATGACTCACACAATTATAGCATCAAGATAGTCATTGATGAGTGAGTAGACATTCAACTGACTTCTCATTCTTGATCACGCTCAGTATCATTGTTCTCTAACAACCATCTGTACTCTCACTCTAATATCCCCACACTATAGACTCAAGATCCATCTATCCAAAAAAGAAGCAATCTGTGTACCAATCTTATTGGATCTATCACTGTCTCCATGATGATCATCGATTGAGAGCAATTCAAGAGTTAATCTATAATGACATATGTTTCAAATTCTCAATTTTTGAGAATATATGTCATTAATTATTAACTCCTTGGATGATTCTAGGTCACATTACTTCAGAATGAAAATAATTATTCATATTTAATATAAAATTATGATTAAGAGAAAGGATCATGTCCTAGACTAGAAAAATGTGTCACTCAGATTGACTTCTAGAGCATACATCTAACAAATTTTTTAAAAGCCACCAATAAATGTTATAACGTATCCCTCAATATCCAACTATCAAACTAAAATCAAATTCCTTCTTAATCCTGGAACATGTCTGACATTCTTCAGCCTCCATATTGACTGATTCGGCATTTTTATATGAACATCATCTTTCTCCACAATATCTAAAGACTGATTATTAGTGAGATCAATCTTTCTAAAATTTTCAGCAGTGTAATTTAACATACACTCCTTCTGTGAGGTAGAGTGAAATGAAGCTCCGAAGTCTAGGATTCAAGACTCTATAGGACTGTCTATACTGAGGATTAGGGCATCATTGACTTTGTCTATAGCTATATTCACGGATTCCTCATTCTAGCCTTTATTTTGATTCTTCTTTCTAAGCCAATGATTCTTCCTCGTGTGACCCTTCTTGCCGCAGTACCAATGGCCATCACCCTTCAGTCTTGACTGACTTCTCATCTTGGACTTGGATCTCCCATGGCTTTCATTGTGTTGTATAGTTCTTCCTCTGCCTTCGTGAGTGACTAAGACAGAACCATAGCTTCCTTTGGATTCTTTCCTCCTGATGTCTTCACTGAGGATTAGATTTCAAACCTTTTCAAAACTTAATTTACCTGAGCCACAAGAACTACTAACTGCTATCACAGTAGCACCCCAACTCTTGGATAAAGAAAATAATAATATCAAAGCACAAACTTCATCTTCAAAACTAATTTCTACAGAGCTTAACTGACTAGTAATTAGATTGAATTCATTAATATGGTCTATAATAGAGGCATCTTCATTCATCTTTAAGTTAAATAGATGGTGCATCAGATATACCTTGTTGGGAGCCGAAGGCTTCTTATACATGTTGGATAGAGCCTTCATCAAATCAACCGTCATCTTTTCCTCCAGAATATTAAATGCAACATTATTGGCCAATGTCAATCGGATAACTTCCAAGGCCTGATGGTCTATCAACTCCCAATCAGCTTGTGACATCTCGACAGGCTTCTTTCCTTCAAGAGATAGATGAAGCTTCTTCTGGTACAGATAGTTTCAATCTGTATCTTTCAGAAATCGAAGTCCTTCCCATCAAACCTATCAGTCTTAATCTTTTCTTCTTCAACTATCATTGCTTCTACTCTTTTCCTCAAACCTGGGGGTTCTGATACCAGCTGTTAAGAACTAGGGCTTAGCCTGACATGCAACGAGATGTGAAGAATAGTGGGAGAAAGAAGGAAAAAACATCAAATCATATACGCATACAAAAACACAGAGATTTATGTGGTTCGAAATCTCATGCTCCTATATCCATGGCTACATAGAAAGTTTCACTATATAATCAGAAAGTTTATAAGAGTACAAAAGATAGGGAAGCAACTCTTTCTCACATGCCCTCTCTTCTACACAGCACAGCCATCGGCTCTAATATATTTGATGCCCAATGATTATCTATTTATACCAGAGATTAGGGTTAACAACTGGTAAGAATATTTTAATTCAAATTTGCCCTCCATTCTAATAAGACAGAGAAGGAGAATCACAGCCATCAGTAGTGTGTACCATTTATCATTTGTTTGATGGGGTTTCACCCCCTAGACTCCTCTGGCAAGGGAGTGCTGCCCCCTTGACCCCCCATTTATTGATCACGCAATAGGACCTACAACTACCAATCGTAGTGCACAAATAAAACTTAGATTAAGAGGATGGATCAGGCTCTACAATCCCAACAAGGAGGATCGGAATGCCTCTACCACTAGCTGACCGGCATCGGCAAGCTTCTCATTGGCCTCCTTATGCCTCTCTTTCTCTGCCTAAAGCTCTATCTCGACCTTCTTCAGTGCCGCCTCAACCTTCTTTTATACAGTTTCAGCCTTTCGCTTCAGCTGCTGCCTTTGCTACCTTGGCAGCCATTTTCATCATCTTGGTCATTGCTTGTGCAACTTCAATCTTCTCAAGGACCTTCTTAAGGCACTTTACTTTGGCTTCAACCTCTTTTGCCCTCATACGAAAGGCCTCAGACTCCTTACAGACATCAGAGACCTTGATACCAAAAAAAGAGGAGAAAGTCAAAAAACTCACCTGGATAAAGGAATCAATAGGATCCTCTTTTGGGCACCTATGTCTTGCACCTCCAATTGATTAGTATCAATGAGAAGGTGGATGCTCTGGAGCAGCTCACGGGCTATCACATGATCGCGTAGGGCAGAGCTCGTTGGCAAAATCAAAAAGTCTTTGATCTTTGGCTGGATGGGGGAGCTGGTTTCGAGATGACCCTTTCGACTCGAGAGGATGGGGCCAAGGTCTTGGGGGCATGCTGTGAGACTAGGGGTGGTGGACGAATTACTGACATCCGAGCTTGCACCAGGATAGCTTGGACAACGTTGGCCATTGAAGGAGAACCCTTCTTGGCCGACTCTTTTGCTTGGGCAGTCGGAGCTTGACGCGGCTTCTTCAGTATGGCCACACCTGAAGATGAACCTAAAGCCTTCCTTCTCTTTAGGATCAAGTTGTTCATCATCTCAATTTCCTCGGACCTCATTTCTACATCAAACCAAAGCAAATTTAAAAAAAAAAAGAGAAGAAAAGCAAGAAGAAAGGAAGAAGAGTGGATTGGCTAATTTGATCCTTACCTCGCAGATCAACTAGGCTGAGGTCGACACTAAAGAGAGTCTGCTCTGATAACAACTCCAACAATGATGAAATTTTGCTTTTTTGCAACACTTTGAAGTATTGTTTATCTTCATTCCTCAGTTTAGGAGCTCAGAGGTCAGACTTTCTGGGTCGGCTTGGCAAACTCCCATCTTTTATGGCTGAGCAAAAGACATAAAGGAAGTGCCCCTTCCAGCATGAACAGGCGAAGGGGTACCATAGATCAAGGCACGAACCAATTTTTGGGGAGACAGGTACCACTAATCATTGGCAGATAGGTACCTCTTAAAGGTGACGAAAGATCAAAACAGATGGACAGATAGCTTAATCTCTGACAAAAAATATGCACCAAAAAACCAATGACAAAATGCCATGAGTCGAGACCATTGACCTAGGGCCATATCAAAAGATAAAAAAAGTTTGATTACAAAAGGATGAAGAGGAAGTCTAAGACCAGTCCGAAACAACTCTTCATATAGAGTGAGGTAACCCAAAGGAGAGTTGCAAATCCTATCAGTCGGACCCAAGAGCTCTAAGTCAAATTTCATTGGAATACCAAATTGGGCCCTAAACAGGTTGAGATTGTCTGAATCTAGGGTAGGGTAGTATTTTCTGGGCACAAAATTCTCATCCCAATGCCCAGACTTTCTAAGGTCATCTCCTGAGGGAGGATCGGAAAGCTCCCTCACTATCTCTTTCTCTAGTCTACCCATCTTAAGGTGAAGGGATAAGACTAAATTCCAAGCAAAAAAAATGAGGAAAGAAAATATGGAGATGAAGAAGAAGTGATGAGTGGATGCATAAAGGAAGCAAGAATAGACTGGAAGGTGACTGAGAAGGAACTCTAAGAAACCAACCTACACGATTGAAGGTAGATCTGCAAGAAGATATTTGAAAGTTGCTAAGGGAGCTTTGAACCTTTCTGGAGAAGCACTGCTAGCAAGGAAGAAGAAGACTAAAAGAATAATAAGAAAAAGAATAGAATGAAGAAAGCACTCCTATTTACAATAGCTATGGACGGCCCCTAATCTTGCACTGATTTAACCAAAACTGCTGGATGATCGCCGCGTAGTGAAGCTAAGTGGACCGAAATGATTTCTCTCAGAGATATATTTATGGGCACATCTCTAAAGGCATACACGATGCCTCAAATCCAGCCAAATCTTTAAATAATCAATGACTAACAATCTTTCATCGATATCTCTTTGCAAATCCTATCGACTCCTTGACATGATAGTTCGAAGGCTACAAACATGCCATTTAGCCCAAGAAGCAGAAGCGTAACATGTGTTTCGATGGACATGATATAATTTGTATTTCCTGCATCTGACCCTAGCTAAAACTAGGGAGTAGGAGGGCATATGTTATGAGTACAACTTTCGTCATGGCCGACTCATATATCAGCCATTGATCCACACATCAACCGCAAGCCTATACACAATGAACTTCATTGCCAACATTCATTCCTAAGCCATCAATCCATGATTGATTCGCTGACCTCAGCATCGGCGGTTGACCTCTATCTCCATCACATCAAATTGCCGATCTACACATCAACCATCACTCCATCATCAAAGTGATCTCCAATTAGGCTTCAAGTTTGACCCTCACATTGACTCTGATCTAGGCATCTACCACTGATCCCCATCTCCAATAATACATTATGATGGGTCGTCAAGCCACATTCCATCTGACCCCTACTTTGATCATCATATTCGAAAAGTTTGATAGAAAATTCCCATACAATCCCGTCAAATCACGCCACCACTGGAGCAACAAGCTACAGGCCAAATAAGGTACCTACAATCGCTCAACGTTGAAAAATTTGACTGAAGATCTCAAGATAACACATCCAAAGGAGTCAGAATAGTCTACAATTCTTCTCTCCCACAGCTCTCACCTTTGTAAATAGAGGTAACCAAAGGAACCACAAGGTATGCAATTCTCTCTCGTGCTCCTTTCTATCTATTCAGCTGATTCCTAACTTGGGCATCGAAGAATCTTTGTTTGAACCACCTCCAGTCAAAAATTTATTTTGTAGATCCGATCGCCATCTCACTCCAACCAATCCGACCCAAACCGAGAATCTGCCACAACATTTACGATGCTTTAAACCATCACCATATTAAATTTGTAAAAAAAATCAACTAATAAAAAATTATAAAAAAAAATTAAGAACACAAAACATATACAAAACTTGACATAGATGATGACCAAGGGAACAGCATCATAAAAAAATAAGCTGAAAATATTCTAATGTTTTTAAGCATTATTAATTATCGATACTTCTAAAAGCATGGGCAAATTTTGGTGCATCACTCACGCTGCCGACACTTTCTCCTCACTTTGGCAAACTTAAGTCAGCAATTTATTATTTGCCTATACTAATAATAAAGCTTGGAGCATGGGAGAGGATAGGAATTCTATGCTCTACGAGACTTGAAGAAGGGGTATGTAGGTAAGATATTTGAGATGGGACAAAGGCCATTTCATGGTGATTATGCATATGCATGTGCCCATGCTGACATATGTATGGAGATTTGGGGGGAGGGGGGGGGGAGCAAACTTGTTAGGGATGAAAATAGTATAAATATTATCCATTCATATTTATTTTCGTATCCGAATTCATTCAGATATCAATAAAAATTTGATGATCTAACTAATATCCATATCTGTATCCATATCTGTTAAAGAAAAATAAATATTAATATGGATAGATAACTATCTGATCCGTATTCAAATATCCGAATCTATATATAATCCTATGTAATTTTATATGGTACTTATTAATTTTTTAAAGAAATATACAACCATATAATATGTTCTTAAATTGATTTATCATATATTTACTAATATCTTTGACTTTATAATCATAAAATTTAATTATCTAAATTACATCTATCATTATATCCATACTTTCAGTATCCGAATCATATCCGTATCAGTTTAAAATAAACATGGATATGAAGATGCTGGTATCTGATCTGATTTCAGCCCTAACACTTATTCATGGATCGAACCAAATTGGATTTCAACCAAACTTTGCCCAACATATTTACTCATACCCAGCCCAACCATCAGCCTGCTTTCGAGACCCAAGCTTGGTCCATACTTGAGCTTCAACCAAGCATCAATCTTTATGAACTCTTTGTTTTTAAAATAATATATAAAAAATAAAAATATTTTAAATATTTCCAATATCCTACAATATATCTGCTATCCCATTTGTTATATTTGGCTCCAAATCATATTTTCATATTCTTCTCCCGTGACAGTTGGGAATACTACATTGGCTCAAACTCTATTTTTGAGAAGGTTTTCTTCCTTTATAAAGAGGCCACTGGCATCCTTTCTTGGTGAACAGAGGTAAGAGCGGACGGAGAAATTTCTAGGGCTTCCTGTGCGGGATTTTTCCTTGCTTTCTCATGTGCGCAGGCTTTGTTCTCGGGTCGACCTCTCACCTGTGAGTCGACCTCTCACCTGTGCCTCTTGTGCGCGGGATCTGTTCTCTGGCCTGTGTCATCTCTTGTGCGCGTGCTCTGTTCTCTGGTCGATCTCTCTTGCTTGTTCTTCGGTGCTGGCCTGTTCTCTGGCCGTTCTCTCGGCTGTGCCTTGTGCGCGGGTTCTGTTTTCTGGCCGATCTCTCGGCTGTGCCTCGTGTGCGGGTTACTTTCTGGCTTCTTTCTGTTGGCCTTCGGTTGGTGATCTACCTGTTTCCTTCTTCTCGGTTTCACAAATACTTTGTGCTGCTACGGCTGGTAAGGAGGTATCATCTTGATTTTTTGCCGAGGATTGAGGAAGGTATCTTCATCAGGTATTGTTTATTATCTTGATCTATTGCCGAGGCTGAGATTGGTTGATCCTATTGGATCTTGGTTGTCTTCTATTCGATATATTGTTGCCTTCTTGTGGGATTCGAAAAAAGGTATTTTATACCTTATATTGTACCTATTTTTTGGGACGGATTTATAGTGGAATTGCTCCTCCTCCCCGTGGATGTAGGCCTTTTGTGCCGAACCACGTAAATCTTGGTTCTTTGTCTTTATTTATTTATGCCTGCAATGTGTTTGGTGAATTGTCTCAAAGAAATTAGATATTAGATCACAAGCCCAGATCGATCCAATCCGATGCGCGTTGCTCCAACAATTAGTATCAGAGCTCTTGGATGGCTGGTGACAAGAAATCAAGTTTCTCAATGGCTAATGATCCGGTATCTGTCTCTCACTCCACCACCGTCAGGCATGAAGTGGCCGTCTTTGATGGCACGGGAGATTTTTCACTATGGAAGGTAAGGATGAAATATCTGTTAGTTAAAGAAGGTGTTGCAAAAGCCCTTAAGGGCATAGATTCAATTCCGGGAGATAATGAAGCTGTTAAAGAAGAGATTAACGAGAGAGCCCTAGGAACCTTGTTTTCAGGTTTAAGTGATAAAGTCCTTCGTAATGTTGTGGAACTAGACACAGCCCAAAGTGTATGGGAAAAACTAGACAGTTTATACATGGCAAAATCCCTGACCAATAGATTATATTTGAGGGAAAAATTACACACATTTCGTATGACAGAAGGAACTTTACTTAAAGATCACTTGGATGAGTATAATAAGCTCCTGCTTGATTTAGTAAATATTGGTGTCGATGTAGATGAAGAAGATAAGGCTTTGATTCTAATTTACTCTTTGCCCAAGTCATTTGAGCATATTACCACTACCATGCTTTATGGAAGAGAAACAATAAATCTTGAAGAAGTAGAAGCTACTTTGTTATCCAATGAACTTAGATTAAAAGTACAGCTTCAGCATCAGGCTCAGACTTCAGCTCAAGGTCTTGTTGTTAGAGGAAGAGATGAACAGAAAAAGAGTGGACAAGGTAGGAGTAAGTCCAAAATTAGATCAAAGTCTAGGCCTAAAAGACCAGGTATTTGTCACTACTGTAAAAAGCCAGGTCACTGAAAATCTGAGTGTAGACTTCTACAATCTAAAAGGGAAAAGGAACAAAAGGATAAAGGAACAATCTCTGATACAGCATCAATTGCAGTTTCTTCAGGAAGTCATAGCAGTATATCAGATGATGCAGTATTCACAGCTGCCTGCAGTGTTAGTCATACTGACACTTGGATAGTGGACTCTGGAGCATCTTTTCACATGACACCTCACAAGGAATGGTTCTCTTCCTTTAGATCTTGTGAAGGTGGTACTGTTCTTCTTGGAGATGATGGTATCTGTAATATAGAAGGTATTGGAACAATTCAAATTAAATCAAATTCAAATACCATGGTGATATTAGATGATGTTAGATATGTTCCTAAATTAAAAAAGAACCTTCTCTCAATACATGCCTTTGACAGAGTAGGATATGAGGGCAGATGGGGTAGAGGATCTATTACTATCAATAAAGGGGTATTAACTTTATTGAAAGATAAATTAAGTGGAACTCTTTATTACCTGGATGGCAGTATAGTTGTTGGTCAGGCATCAGCAGTACAATCTTCTCTTGAGCAGTTGACACATTTATGGCACCAGAGACTAGGACACATTTCAGACAGAGGTCTACAGGAGCTGAGCAGATGTGGTCTGCTGAGAGGTCAGAAAATTGGTGCACTTGGATTCTGTGAGCACTGCATATTTGGAAAACAACACAGAATCAGCTTCACTACAGGCGTGCACAGGACAACTGGTATATTAGACTATATTCATTCTGACCTATGGGGACCTGCCCCAATTATATCCAAGGGTGGATCAAGATATATACTTACTTTTATTGATGATTACTCCCGAAAAGTCTGGATATACACCATTAAAAATAAGAGTGATGTATTTGAAACATTCAAATGGTGGAAGTCTATGGTCGAGAGGCAAACTGAAAGGAAGGTGAAAATTTTTCGTACTGATAATGGTTTAGAATTTTGTTCTACAGAATTTGATGACTTTTGCAAGTCAGAAGGCATTATTAGACATAGAACAACAGTAAGTACACCTCAGCAGAATGGTGTGGCAGAACGCATGAACCGGACACTGTTAGAGAGAGTCAGATCTATGCTATCTAGTTCAGGATTAAGTAAAAATTTTTGGACAGAGGCCGCTCACACAGCCTGCTATATTATAAACCGATCTCCAGCATCAGCATTAAGCATGAAGACTCCCGAAGAGATGTGGACAGGAAGACCTGCAGACTATTCAAAACTTAGAATCTTTGGGTGCCCAGCTTATGCATATGTAAAAGATGGGAAGTTGAACCCTCGGGCGAAAAAGTGCATATTTATTGGATATGCATATGGGGTAAAGGACTACAGATTATGGTGCACAGAACCTGGATCTCAAGGATTTCTAGTCAGCAGAGATGTGACATTCCATGAGACAGCCATTGATTCAAGGCAGCTACAGCCTAATTCTTCTCAAAGTGATCAGGATCGGGGTCAGTAGGATAGGAAGGTTGTAGACATTGATCAGACTGTTAAATCACAACAACAACAGACAGATGCACAGATTCAGACTCAGGAGGAGGTGACATTACAAGATCAGGATCAGATTGAGAGTATTGCCACTCGCAGACCAAAGCGTCAGATCAGAGCACCTCAAAGGTATAGTTTTGAGGATTCTGCTTATGCTGAGTTAGTCTATTATGCTCTGAGTGTTGCAGACACCATTGGTGATGAGCCGACCACATTTCAGGAGGCCATTAGTAGTTCACGAGCTGATGAATGGACCATGGCTATGGTTGAAGAACTTCAGTCTCTAGAAAAGAATCAGACTTGGGAGTTAATCAAATTACCAAAAGGTGAAAAGGCAATTGGCTGCAAATGGATCTTCAAAAGGAAAGAAGGAGCCACTCCCCAAGACTTAAGATATAAGGCCAGGTTGGTAGCAAAGGGATACAGTCAACGAGAGGGTATTGATTACAAGGAGGTATTTTCTCCTGTAGTCAAACACTCATCTATTCGTGTGTTACTTGCTTTTGTTATTTCTCAAAATCTGGAGCTGGAACAACTAGATGTTAAAACAGCCTTTCTTCACGGTGATTTAGAGGAACAGATCTATATGCAACAACCACCTGGTTTTAAGGTTCCAAATAAAGAAGATCATGTATGCTTACTCAAGAGATCATTATATGGTCTCAAGCAGTCTCCAAGATAGTGGTACCGTAAATTTGACAGATTTATGGTCGACCATGGATACAGTAGATCTCCATATGACAGTTGTGTGTATCACCAGCAGCTTTCAGATGGATCCTTTTGTTATTTATTATTATATGTGGATGATATGCTAATTACAGCCAAAGACATGACAGTCATACAGAAACTGAAAGCCGAGCTCAGTACTGCATTTGATATGAAGGACCTTGGACCAGCAAAGAAGATACTTGGGATGGAGATTATTCGTGACAGACAGTCAGGTAGACTCTTCCTTACTCAGCATAGTTATATTGAAAAAGTCTTGGACAGATTTGGTATGTCTACAGTCAAGCCTGTCACTACCCCCTTTGCCAGTCATTTTAGACTTTCTGCCAGAGACTCTCCTCAGACTGAGGATGAGGAGAGATATATGTCTAGAGTGCCATATACGAGCGCAGTTGGCAGCATCATGTACGCGATGGTCTGCACTCGACCTGATATTTCACAAGCAGTAAGCGTAGTGAGCAGATATATGGATAAACCTGGAAAGACTCACTGGTCAGCTGTGAAATGGATACTTAGATATCTGAAAGGCACTTCTAAATTGGGATTGATATTTTCTACACAGAGTAATTGCATAGTTACAGGATTTTGTGATTCAGATTATGCTTGTGACTTGGACAGGAGAAGATCTTTGACAGGATATGTGTTTACTCTTTCTGGATGTGCAGTCAGTTGGAAGGCTACTTTGCAGTCTACAGTTGCCTTATCTACCACTGAAGCAGAATATATGGCATTGACAGAGGCAGCAAAGGAAGCTATTTGGTTAAAAGGGTTAGTACAGGATTTGGGTCTCAAATAGGATTGTTTAGACATTCATTGTGACAGTCAGAGTGCTTTGCACCTTGCCAGAGATCAGATGTATCATGAATGAACAAAACATGCAGATGTCAGATATCACTTCATCAGAGACCTAGTAGAGAAAGGTGATGTCAGACTTCAGAAAATATACACTGCCCATAATCCAGCTGACATGTTCACTAAACCAATCCCTGCAATTAAGTTCAGGAATTTTCTGAACTTGATTGGAATAAATATTTGGTAATGCCCTGCGGGGCTTGTGGTGAGGAGGAGGTTATAAATTTTTCCATCTGATATATAAAAGGTACAATATTTATCGCAAGGAGGAGGATTGTTATATTTGGCTCCAAATCATATTTCCATATTCTTCTCCCATGACAGTTGGGAATACTACATCGGCTCAAACTCTATTTTTGAGAAGGTTTTCTTCCTTTATAAAGAGGCCACTGGCATCCTTTCTTGGTGAACAGAGGTAAGAGCGGGCGGAGAAATTTCTAGGGCTTCCTGTGCGGGATTTTTCCTTGCTTTCTCGTGTGCGCAGGCTTTGTTCTCGGGTCGACCTCTCACCTGTGAGTCGACCTCTCACCTGTGCCTCTTGTGCGCGGGATCTGTTCTCTGGCCTGTGTCATCTCTTGTGCGCGTGCTCTGTTCTCTGGTCGATCTCTCTTGCTTGTTCTTCGGTGCTGGCCTGTTCTCTGGCCGTTCTCTCGGCTGTGCCTTGTGCGCGGGTTCTATTTTCTGGCCGATCTCTCGGCTGTGCCTCATGTGCGGGTTACTTTCTGGCTTCTTTCTGTTGGCCTTCGGTTGGTGATCTACCTGTTTTCTTCTTCTCGGTTTCACAGATACTTTGTGCTGCTACGGCTGGTAAGGAGGTATCATCTTGATTTTTTGCCGAGGATTGAGGAAGGTATCTTCATCAGGTATTGTTTATTATCTTGATCTATTGCCGAGGCTGAGATTGGTTGATCCTATTGGATCTTGGTTGCCTTCTATTCGATATATTGTTGCCTTCTTGTGGGATTCGGAAAAAGATATTTTATACCTTATATTGTACCTATTTTTCGGGACGGATTTATAGTGGAATTGCTCCTCCTTCCCGTGGATGTAGGCTTTTTGTGCCGAACCACGTAAATCTTGGTTCTTTGTCTTTATTTATTTATGCCTGCAATGTGTTTGGTGAATTGTCTCAAAGAAATTAGATATTAGATCACAAGCCCAGATCGATCCAATCCGGTGCGCGTTGCTCCAACACCATTAAATATGTAAGTGCATCAAATATGAATAAATAATAAAAGAAAAAAAATAAGGATAGAATAAGGATAGGGACACTCTTTAATCTCCAAGCTCAAGCCACGCCATTTATTAAACAAACTCTGTCTTGTAGGCTTGGCCCGGCCATTCATGCCTAAAATCTTTGATCCAAGCCAGCTCGAAAGGCTTTAGGCTTAAGCGGATTGG
Source organism: Elaeis guineensis (assembly GCF_000442705.2). NCBI lineage: Eukaryota > Viridiplantae > Streptophyta > Magnoliopsida > Arecales > Arecaceae > Elaeis > Elaeis guineensis. Next base: position 128,188,731 of record NC_025996.2, read on the forward strand.
ATATGCTGCTTAGCTTGTGAAGAGAGAGATAGAGAGGGATTAGTAACAGTAAACCTCATGCAGGCTCGGCTATTGGGAGTAGATAATTGCGAAACTCTTATTTTAAAATGGCTGTTTAACATTTATTTTCTACATAAGCTAGAACAAGGGGTGAAAATGGTATGAATATTATCCATCCGAATTTATTTTCTTATCCAAATTAATCTGAATATAAATAAAAATTTAAAAATCCATCTAATATCTATATCTGTATCCATATCCGTCAAAAAAAAAATAGATATGGATATGGATAGATAGCTATTTGATCCTTATCCAACTACTTGAATCTACATGTAATCTTATATAATTTTATATAATATTTATTAAATTTTTAAAAAAATATATAACCATATAAATATATTATTAATTTGATTTATCATATATCTAGTAATATCTTTGATTTTATAGTCATACAATTTAATTATCTAAGTAATGTCCATAATTATATCTATACTTCTAAATCCGAATTCTATCTGTAATCTTATATAATTTTATATAATATTTATTAATTTTTTAAAAAAATATATAACGATATAAATATATTATTAACATGATTTATCATATATATATATATATATATATATATATATATATATATATATATATATATATATATATATATATATATATATAGTAATATCTTTGATTTTATAGTTATACAGTTTAATTATCTAAATAGTATCTATAATTATATTTATACTCTTAATATCTAAATTATATCTATATTTATTTAAAATAAATATAGATATAAATTTTTATATTTAAATAATATTTATATTTATATTTATATTTATTAAATAAAATAAATATAAATATGAATATATTGGTATTTGATTCATGTTTGGTTCCGTCCTACTTAACACTTCTTATGAAATTTGTCTTGGGTGCAAACTGAAAATATTTGGACTACCAACCTTCAGACCTTTTGAAAGTTAATGTCGCATTGAGCAAAACAGCAGTCAAACCTGAAATAATTAAAAACATCTGACATGATTGGTCTTGGCTTTTACTTAATTTTTTAAAGAAAAGATAAGATAAGCCCAAGGAGGTCGGTGATGGTGGGCAAATCCTCTTTGTCTTCCTCCAAAACTCGTCGTGGTCAACAATGCCCCTGTCACTGCTGTTGGATTGCTCCAAGTTGGAGATATCACTACATCCATCTATGGGACCAGTACTGGAAACTTCAAGCATGCTTCTGGAATAATTATAAATAGCTACGAAATCATTCATTTGGAAAATAATAATACACTATTACTATGATACACATCGTATCATGATAACGAAGATACGGTATCCATTTTCGAAGTATATGATGTACTGACTATCCATGATAGTTATACACTCTAGGATGCAAAAAATAGCACTATATAGGATCCCATTTCACCTTCTCCCTTCTCAATTTCCAATCGTACGCTTCCCTCTCTCATAGTTTGTCCAACAATGCGCCAAGTAATAAACAACCTAGCACACTCCATCTGTCTCTTAATTAATTCCTATTCCATTTTTTGGGTTCAGCTTGTAGTGCTCATATTATTATAATGAGATTTGAACTGGCATTTTTATTATAATCACTGATATGGATTTTGGAGCATTATTATGATTGTTAACTTTTATGAGACTATTATTACCAAATAACTCTTAATTTATGGCTTTAGTTATTTAAGACTAACATACAATGAAGTATGAGTTTCTCATTATTTCATATATTTTATTTGGCAATTAAAAGCTTTCAACAAATTCAAAATGCTCGTGACAAAGTTGGTATCAGTGATAAACAGAGGTTGATGTATACTGAGACAAATATCCAGTAAAGTTCATACAAATTGATCATTATTCTCTAAGGATGGTTCTCCAGCATAATTGTTGCAACATTTTTCTCATATGAATGGCATAATTAGGGGTTTTAGTTGGTACCTCCAACTTAGATTAGGCTTGGACGTACTATCTAAGCTTTTGACCCAAACTATACCCATCCAAAGAACGCGTTAGGTGCGGGCAGTCAAGACTTGTTATGGTGGGATCGAGTATATCATGATTCACCAACACTCATGTGATTTGTATCGAATTTGTTTTGGATCTGGGACTTGAATGGTTATTAATATCTAATAAGTCATGCTCTAAAAAGTAGGGTTTTAATAAATTCTCTGCTCTATACCCTTTTAGTTAGGGAAAAAAACATTGTAAATATAGAGTCAAGTATAACTATGAAATTTTGATAAGAAATCCTAAGAGTATATAATATAAAAGTGGACATTATACTCAAAAATCAATCCCCAATTACCCCCTTTCTCTACACGCATTGTTGGGTTTGGCCGAGTTTGGTTATATGTACCTTTACCTACCAAAACCTATATGTGAATTTTTTGAGAAATTGGATACATGCTTGACTCATATGCCTAGGTTCCAAGTCAAATATTGGTCCAGAAATCTTAAGATTTAGTCTTTCTGCTGCATTTAACCACTTTGGTGCTGGAGAGAAGTGAAGAGAATCTATAATATATATATATATATATATATATAAATATAAATTGTGAGAAAATATATGTTAGCAAATTAAGTTGTCTACTAAAACATCAATTTATCACCTATGAATGTCATATGGATAAAAAAAATATCTACAAAATATTATTAAATTAAATAAAAAAATATTATAATATTAAATAATCAAATTGAAATTCATGTATTCGAATTAAATGATATGATTAAAATATAATATTATTATATTTTTGTAATTAAAATTTACTCATGTATGTAACCGAAAATATGAATTAATATTAAAAATTTAGATGAATATTATTTTATCATATTGATTTATTAGTCTAAAAAATAATTAATTTTAAAAAATAATTAATAATATGGTCTATAATTCGTACACAGCGGGCTCAAAACTAATTTATTTATAGTCCCTTTGTGGGCAATTGTGAAAAATATGGGAAAATATGAATGGATGTGTCTGATCTAAACATTGTTGTTTTCTGTCAAAAGAGGGGGCAAAATAAACTAGAAGTCGAAGAGATTCCTATTGGTCCAGAAAAACAGAAAATTAGACAGATGGTATGCGGATGGTACGATCTTTCGGATTCTCTCTCGTCCGGATACGTATCATGCTGCGGTCGCCGGCCAGGCTTGGTAATGGGTGTGCATCAGTTCGATAGCTGTCCCTTTCTCTCTCTCTCTCTTTTTCTCTCGAGGACGGATCATATGGAACTTGATATAAAATGGGGACAATAACCGGTCGTAGCAGTATCTAACCGTACTTATAAATAATATGTTAATAGCCTAGATCACTTTTTGCACTACGAACACAAAAGTTTTCCACAGCCTTTTTGCCACAATGGAAGCAAGAAGTCAAGCTGTAAGCATTTTGCCCATTTCCGATTCATAAGCAAGAACGAGGGGATTAAATCAGATCGAATATAGTATATTTACGTCTATATTTATTTTATAATATAAAGATATAAATTTTTTAATTAAAATATATAATTATTTTAAATTTATATTTCAAATAAATAGTTATTTTTATTTGAAATTCAAATAAATAACTATTTTTAAGTTAAAAATATCGGTAGAGATTTATCTCTAATTTTTTATAAATAAAATATCAAAAATATAAATATAAATTAGATAATTCAAATTTATGATTATAAAATTAAAAATATTATTAAATAAATAATAAATTAAATTAATAATATATTGATATGGTTATTTATTTATTTTTTCTAAATACATAAGTGCAATATAAAATTAGAAAACGGATCCAATAGTTATTAAATGGGATAAATAATCATATATTCATATACAGATTTTATAATTAATATTTATGCCTATATCAATTTTTTATATGAAAATAAATAAATATTAGTTAAATATTTAACTTGTTATTTATATTTGAATATATTTAAGAACAAAAGGGTCGGCCAATATTATCCGACCCTCGTTGACTACCGAGAAGATACGAATAGATTGGACTTGCCAAATTGATCACATAAACGTGACAATACCTTGCATAAAGCACTCATCACCACGTGTCCTTTCATTTTCACGCCCATCACTCCTTAGCACACGTACTTGGACGCGCCACTTGCCGGCACCGGCGGTACACGGAACATCGCCAGCCCCAGTCCAGACCATTAAACCAAAAAAAAAGGGGAGATATTTGACGCCTCCAGCTCCAGATTAATTGTATACAGCTAAAAAAAAAAAAAAGTAAAAGACATCGACCATTTGACGGTCCAGATTGATGTCCCCTTCCCCACTTGACGTGGGACCCACACATTTTTTATGCCACAGAAAAGCACGTGATATCGGCGGTTCCTTTTCCCCTCTTCTTCCTTCCAAACCCCACTCCCGTCGCCGCCCATACCTTCTTCCCCCATCTCTTCTCTCCCCATCCATATCCCCCATTCAAACCCCTTCTCCCCCCCCATCCATCCAACCCATCGATCGAACGATCTAAAAGAGAAAGAGGAGCATCGAATAGAAATCGATGGGTTTCGAGAGCACGAATAACGACGAGGCGAGCTCGTCCTCCTACGGCCTGGTGGACCCAACGAGCCCCCTCCTACCCCCGCACCCCTCCGCCGCCCGCCTCTCCTCCCAGCCCAAGACCTTCGCGAACGTCTTCATCGCGATCGTCGGCTCCGGCGTCCTCGGCCTCCCCTACACCTTTATGCGCACCGGTTGGGCCGCCGGCGCCCTCCTCCTCGCCGCCGTCGCCGCCCTCACCTTCCACTGCATGCTCCTCCTCGTCCGCACCCGCCGCCGCCTCGACCTCGACGATGGCTTCTCCAAGATCGCCTCCTTCGGCGACCTCGGCCTCGCCGTCGCCGGCCCCTCCGGCCGCGCCGTCGTCGACGCCATGATCGTCCTCAGCCAGGCCGGCTTCTGCGTCGGCTACCTCATCTTCATCTCCAACACCCTCGCCTACCTCTTCCACCTCCCCTCCAATCCCTCCCCTTTCCTCGCCCCCAAAGCCCTCTACATCTGGGCCATGCTCCCCTTCCAGCTCGGCCTCAACTCCATCAAAACCCTAACCCTCCTCGCCCCCCTCAGCATTTTCGCCGACGTCGTCGACCTCGGCGCCATGGCCGTCGTCCTCGGCGAGGACCTCGCCGTCTTCCTCTCCCACCCCCCGCCTCTCCGCGCCTTCGCCGGTCCCTCCGTCCTCCTCTACGGCGTCGGCGTCGCCGTCTACGCCTTCGAGGGCATCGGCATGGTCCTTCCCCTGGAGGCCGAGGCCGCCGACAAGGCCAAATTCGGGAGGACCTTGGGGCTCTCCATGTTCTTGATCGCCCTCATCTACGGCCTCTTCGGCGTCCTCGGCTACTTGGCCTTCGGCGACGACACCCGCGATATCATCACCACCAACCTGGGCACCGGCGTGGTCACCGTGCTGGTCCAGCTGGGGCTCTGCATCAACCTCTTCTTCACGTTTCCGGTGATGATGAATCCTGTGTACGAGGTGGTGGAGCGGTGGTTCTGCGGGAAGCGGTACTGCTTCTGGCTGCGGTGGTTGCTGGTGGCGGCGGTGAGCATGTCGGCGATGCTGGTGCCCAACTTCGCCGACTTCCTCTCGCTGGTGGGGAGCAGCGTGTGCGTCGTGCTGGGCTTCGTGCTGCCCGCGGCCTTCCACCTGAAGGTGTTCGGAATGGAGCTGGGGTGGTGCGCGGTGGCCGCCGACGTGGGGATCGTGCTGCTGGGCGTGGCGCTGGCGGTGGCCGGAACCGTGTCGTCTCTCCAGCAGATCTTAACCTCAAAGGAGGTGTCATGAATAATTTCTCCCACAATTTATATGATTCATGAATCAAAAAAAAAGTTTTGATTCGTATTAAATGAACCTGGAATTTATTGTGTTGTGTTGTAATTGTTACTTCGGAAACACGAAGTATTGTTGGTTGGGCTGGGGTGGTTGGAAGTATCAATTTTTGTTTCCTATCAGAAGATTATACGATCCAATTGGATCTTGGTTTGGTTGATTGGTTGGTGATGCAAGGTGTCTCAAATCTAGTAGTTGGAAAGATCTTTTTATGATATTTTGTAATAATCTGCCATAAGAATGGTGGCTTCTAAGATACTTGGAAGTCTGCCGTTAAAGTGGTGTTATATTTTTCTTGCTAATATTTTACCATTTGTCTAGGATATCCAGTAATGATGTTTTCATGAAGGGTTGTCACATGTTAGTGTTCTAATTGACTGATGGACAAGTTTTAATTATGACTTGCTTGGGAGTGCTTGAAACACTAGATGATTCAAGAAAGAATTTAGTATCTATCATTTGGGTTCTTTCTTGCTAAATGAGAAAATGTATCTTGCTTAACAACTGGATAAATGAAAATCGAGGTAAGAGCAAATTTGGAGGTCAGCTCTTTTAATGCATCATCTATTCTATTATTGATCATGTCTTATATGATTACTATTGTGGTTTTTAATAAGAAAGGTGAAGAAGGATGCTGTAGACCTACTCAAGAGGCAGGCTGGGCCGGGTTCAACTTAAGATACTACCTAATTTAATTTGAGTCCAACCTGAATAAAATAGCAATACCAGAAGATGCAACAATTTAGAAAAATTTCCTCCAGCTTTAACAATAGTCAAAACCTACATAGATTAGTCTTCCCCGCGCCACCATGTCTATAAAAAAACGGCTATGACTATTAGCTGAAATTATCTCTCTGATAGTCTCGTAGGTAAGTCCTTTGTTTACTACTAAGGCCAGCAAATAAGCTTTGGAGTAGGCAAAGAAGGGGGAAGATAGAACTACTATACTAACTACTATAGTAGTTAGTATAGTAGTCAACCATACCAAATTTTTTATCTTTTATCATAGTACATTACTTCGTCATGGGTGGATAGCGGGGATCGAACCCGCATCTTCTCCTTGAAAAAGAGAAATTTTACCATTCAATCATATCCGCATTTTCTTTGATACACACGCATATGTCCACACTTATATGACATATATCATATATCATATATGCGTCTTGATCATATTTGTGCAGGGCCGGATACTCAGATGCTATAGTAAAGTACAGTAATATTTCAATTAAGATAATCTTAATTTTATTATTATATCTAATTAATAATAATATAATTTTCTTATAAGCTCTGCAATATTATAAGAAAATTGTTTTTGAGTTAAGTGACTTTAACACGGCCAAGAAAACTTGCATCTGGCAAACACAACTAAGAAATGGTTTCCAAAGACCTGCTACTTTTAATCAGCAAAGTCACAATTTCATAAAGAGCATAATTCTTTATCCGTGGCTTCAACAATTGCAACCGATCAACTTGAAGGGTCCACCTCTTCTTGTAAATGATATCTTTGGAAAATAATTTCTAATTATTATTCCATAGTTGGAATAGATTTGATACCTCATAGAATAGAACGAGAGCTCTTAATTGTTGACCTATGCCTAGAGTCTGGCTTCTTTTAAAGACTCGTTACACTCTTAGTTAGAATCCAACAAACCATGAGCTTGATATATAGACTCAGATCTTGGATAAGCAACGCCATTTGTGATGTGAATATCCTCAAAATAGGTAGATCTCTTTATAACGTTTAATAACATCGATAGACATAACCTATCACCATTTATAGGTAATAGATTCCGCCAGCCAGTACATCTTTTTGACAATCTTCGCCTTCACTTCCTTCATTACATCATTCCATATCCAATGTTCGGGAAGTCGGTATAAGTTAATGACTGTGCATCCTCACATACCTGATTTGCCTTCATCACTCTGTAAAATGGTATCTTCAATTTAAGGATGTTCAGTGCATTAAGCAAATTAAGATAATCAAAGTAATGATCTGCTCATCAAGAAGATGGAAACTGAACCTCCTAACACCAAGCTCATGATAGTTAGCACAAAAAAATCAAACATTCTTCCATATGCTTTCTAGGCTAAAATTACCGGCAATCTAAAAACCATTTAAACTCATCTACCATGATTCTCCCCATTATTGACATAAGAACCACCATCAGTTTCCTCTAAGGTCATAATAGCTCGACCAAGAATGATATGAGCCTGATTCTTCCAACAAATTGACATTGTGAGGAACATGTAATTGTTTTCTTTGATGGAAGGAACCATGTAATAGTTATCAAGCAGAACAATTTCTTCAACAACTCTATCATCATTCATTCGATGATCAATTGGACAACTATCATCATCCATTGTAATTGCAACAAGAAAAAGGATCCATAAGGTCCGTGAATCATAAACTACCAAACAACTTTAAAAGCAATTGGATCAACTTTCTAATAAAAAATTTTAGCAGAAATGACATGGTGAGTATCTACAATAGAATGGTATTATGATCATCATGTAGGAAGCCAGCCCCATTTTAGGAACTAAAAAATATATATTACTGTATTCCAAAATATAGAGTGAGATATATAAAGAAAGCATGCATCAAATAATTAAGTATTCTACAAGATACCACCATGTGCTAGTGGAGCTACGGCGTCTCTATCTGTGCCATTTACTATCTTCAGAACTGCATTGTCGTGAACTTTTGACGAGTGAACTTTTGTAATTATTTTATTTGGTAGGCACATAGTGGCATATTACTACCCTAAACTACTGCTGAGTTGATATATCGAGTGTAGGATATAATTTTTTGTATAGAAATAATAAAGGAGGAGCATTGTTGATCACCTATCAAGATCGACACCACTAGGAGTGACGTCAAAGGAACCGGATTCCATGGCAAAAAGAGGAGCAAAGGAGATAAATGGGAGAGGTTCAAGATATAAGGGTTCACAAGGGGGATTTGCTTAGATCCGAGACTGCTTGATTGGATTCTAGACTAGGCTTGGTTTTAAGCTTCGGATGGGAGATCCGAAATAGATTGATTGGACTCATGAAATGGTGAGAGAACTACAAGGAAAAGTAGGAGATTGCCTCTCGTTGTTTTTTCCTTTTTTTCTTTTCTTTTTTGCCCTTTTTTTCCCATCTTTCTAGTGTTGTGGTGGTGTATGGGCAATAGATTTGGGGAGGGTGGTTTAAGAGGTTGCTAGGAATGCAGTGATAGAGTGGTAAAGATGCGAAAGTGGTGATGGATCAATATTTGCTCCAATATCAATTGACATGGAACAGAGAAATAAGGAGAGAACAGAAAAGAAAGAAGAGGAGGGAATCGGATAGAGGAAGAAAGGTATAAGAAGATAGAGGAAGGAGGAGAGGAAGAATCAAAGAGAGGCAACTCAATATTCTCAAATCCCAAAAATATAGAATTTGGATTCTCAATTATATATCAGTGAATATTTATGGATGCAAATTCCTAGTAATAGTCCATTTAGAAATCCTAATGAGTATAGAAATAGAAAAAACTTCAGTCCACATAAAACTCTAATCCTAATAAAATAAATTTCTCTAATTCCTATATCAGCACCTGACGGTAGCGCACTCAGATCTCTTACAGAACGATCCACCATCAAACCTATTCCAGCCCTACTCACTTTTCCCAATATATTAAAACTTTAACCCAACTGAACATGTCCCCAAATCTTTCCCTCCCATAGTCATCGAATCCAGCCTAATCTGATAATGTGACCCAAACCGAGCAAACCTTGTTGAGGTTGTGTTAGATAAATTCAAACTTGAGTCCTGGTCAGACTAGGATTGAAAGTTTTACATGTCAGGATGGGTTAGGGCTGGACTGCCATCAACCTCCCCACTCCATCCGCGTTGCAGCCCTAATTACTATAGAGAAACAACCAGCCAGCTCACTTGTGGACTTCACAAAACAGAGTATGATGAAAGACCATTGCAGACAAATGAGCATCTCACAACAAAAATTTGATAACCATCTCCCACGAAGGCTAAATCCTACCGATCACATGAACCTTGATGGTTTGCAAAGAATCATACACTGACAAGCCTAAATGGATGTCAATCAAAATCAAAAGCCAAAGCTGTACATGGTGCTGAAATGGTGAGTTATCGATGTAATGTTACAGCTGCAATTACATTCTACCTGCTGTAAAATCGCTGATGCCTCGGCATATTTCGCAAACATTCACTAGCTTCAGCAGGTTTCTAACCTCTGACCGTCACCTAGTCAAAAGTCCAGGATACCAAAGAATTACCGTAAACGTAATTGGATCCTACATTTAGAGTAGGGACAGAACAGAAATGCAAGACAAACCAAGATAATCACCTTATCAACATGCACAAAATCACTCATACAGAAATAAGGATATCAATTTCATCACTGTACCGTTCAAAATTGTCTTTGCATCTTCCTTACAAGCCAGGATGCTAAAACACAAGATTTCTGATGCTTCAATCTGTCCCTTGTATGCCGTGAAATTATTTTCAAGCAAAAATGACAACCACTCTGCAATGCTCAAGTCACAAATACTAGCTTATACATGATATGACGTGAACAAGAAGGCTAACTGAAACAAGACTTGGAGGCACAGACAAAGCAAACCTAAAACCTAAGATATAACAACTTATAATACCAAAAAACAAAAGAATGCTGATAAAAGAAAATTAAGTCCAAAGCATGTAGCCAAAATGTCAGGGATCTTATAGCACATGAAATTGAACATCTTGCTCCAGAATTTGCATCGTGACACAAAGCAGAAACTTCTCCTTGGAGCAATATCTTGGAGCAAGGATCCCGGTTATCCAAAACATACATAGGATAAAAGATTCATGAAGACTTGAAAGGTCCAGTCGAGCCAAAGGGGTCTGCATCATCAAATGATTCAAATTTCCGACCGTGACCAAAATCTCTGCTGCTGCTAATGGAGTCAAACCTTGTAATGCTTCCACCTGGAGGATAAAATTCGCTGTCATGTGTCCTAAAGGAATCGAATTTGCTAAAACTGTTGAAGGAGTCATCCTCTCGCCCCTCATTAAACATCGGTGACAAACCAGAGTTGAAAAATGGGGAATTTGGAACAGAATCCTCAAAGAATAAACTCTTCTTCTCCTTCCCAGAGACGCTAACAGAACTCAGGGGTTCTACTTTAATCGGATTTAGACCAAAGTCTTCAGAGCCAAAGAAAGAGTTCTCTGTGGTCCTCTCATGATCAGTCTCCTACATAAGAAATTAAATATAACAAAGGTATGTTCAATAATCAGATACAAGCATTTTGCATCACGTGAGAGAAAATATAAAAAGAACTGCTTGTCCAAGAGGTAAAGAGAATTTTTACCTTCAAATGTATTGTATTAGAACCCCATACTGAATCAGTATCATCAAAATTCCATGAGGTCTCATCAGCAAACTTATCACCGAATACAGATGATTCAGCACCACCATGATCACTAGATGCCAAACATTTGTGAGCGAGTAAGGTTATCACGATCAAGTAACATAAATAAAATTAAACACAAGGAGAACAAATAGCTGAAGATTAAGAAGGCCACAAATTTTTTCAAAATATGATATCATGCACATAAAGCTCTATTTGATTGCTGAGTAAAAGAAAGGAAAAGTCAATCAATTGAGGAATAGAATAGAATGTGAAAGTAAAGATAATTGAAAAGTTTTCAAGTCTAGCTGAATTGAGAAAAAATAGCAGAAAGAGAACTACATTGGAAGAGGCCAGCATATGAGAGTTATCCTGCTTCACTATCTTCTAGAGAAAAAATTTAGACCATTTAGAGAAACTTGGCTGTTTACTTTCTCCTCATTTTCATTTCACAATTTTCCTCCATAGCCAAACAATGGAAAAGAAGACTTTTCTCTAAAATTCTACTCTAACATTCTCAGCATTTGAACAGAACCTAAGTGTTTTGCTGCATGCCCACCAATTTTTGGGAAAAATTATTATGAATTTACAGAACTATGATCCTCAGATTAATGCTTGGAAAGTCATAAACTAAAACATAAAAGCAAAATAGAGGATCAATGTGTAACAAAGCATCAGAAATTGTGCAAAAATATGCAAGGAAACTTTTACCATAAACAAATCGTGTTGTTTCTTTTGATAAAGAAATAAATTTATTTTTCTCTTGATTCTCTCAATAAACAAATTTATTTTTCTCTTGATTCTCTCAATAAACAAAAAAAAATTGTATTTGTAAATGAAGGATGCAAACTTTTACTCCCGATTGAATACATATTGTGAGTGAACAATGTGCGGCAATAGAATTGGAGGCTAGGATAGTATGCAAGATTGTAAAAGATTACAGCAAGGTTTATAGCATACATTTAGGGATAGTTTTAAATAATTTTCTGTAATGCTCAATGTTGGTGAATATACTATCACCAACAAAAGATTTAAAAGAATAAATCACATAAGTAAATATATATCAGGAAAAATATGCTCTACAAAAAATGATTAAAAATGCAGATCTATGAAAAAGGTACAAATTTTTCAAATCATATATTGAAGCAACAGAACAGTAGACATCTCATTATAGGATGCTAAGACACATTACGAACAGGATTTTTTTTCTTTTAATGAGGTCCAAGGTCAAATTTTTAAACTATAAACTTTATTAAAGGTGTATGTAAAAAAAAAAAAGAAAAACTTGTACCTGTGACTTTCTTTAGTGTGAGGAGAAATATCATGCACATCAAACTGCACAGAGCGAGATGGGCTTTCAAAAGTACTCCTTCCAGGACTGCCGGGACTTCTTGTTAATCCTTCCTCACTGTGGTCATAGGCTGATCCACTCTCCGTTATCTGTTCGCCAGCACTAAAAGGCTTCTCGTTCTTGCTATTAGCATTAGAAGATGATGCAACAGGAGAAAACTCATCCGTAGAAGCCTTATCACTCCAAACTGTGGGAGACTTGGGATTTGAAGCAGAAACCAAATTTTCTACTTCTACACCGATATCCTTTGCAACCGTGAATCCTGCAAGCGTACATAAGGCAACAGATAACCACTATAAGTTTCACCATATATTCTTGCCAAATGAACTTGGCTTAGAAAATTCTAACTCTAAGGCAACAGATACCCACAAACTCAGGCACATACACGACAAGAACAAGCAAGCTTGAATATAAATTATTAACTATTTCAAAAAAAAAAAAAAATCAAGATTTCAAAGAAACAAATGTGAAAAGGTCAAGATGAGAGTAGCTAGTAAAAAAGAAACTTGCAGGGATGCAAGCTTAGACACAGAAAAAATGATGATACATGTATAGTTAAAAGTTGAAACACAAGATCTAAAATCACATTACAAAAAGAACAAAGAAAACACGGGAAAAGGTCATGCAAAAGGACTTAAAAGAAAATAATAAGCAGAGTCAGCAGTGACTGCCGACTTCACTTTAAAAAACAAATATATATATATATATAAGGGGCCTTTGGCAATGCAAAGGAGGGGGGGCATCGAAAGACCTGAATCCCCCCTCCCTCGGTCTCTCTCATACTCCACCAGCATTTCCCTCTTTCCTTGTCTCTCCCCCTCCCTCCCTCTCTTCCTCTCCCTCCCTCCCTCACCCCACCTCTCTCCCCCTCTCCCTGCTGCCCTCTCCCATCTCCCTCTCCCCCTCCCTTGCCAATTTCCCTATCAGTTCACACCAGAACAACAAAGCACCAGGGCTTAACATACTGTACCACTAGCCTATCCAGTATTATGGACCTTGGTATGATACTTAAATCCATACCTATGCGAGATTCATAAAAGTGATAGGTGCCTAGGCAATATGCCTACCAAAGCCCCTAAAAATTCACCCTTGGTGAACTGCCTATATCCCTTTATTGAATCATTTACATGCATTGCACCACCCAAATGGCTCATCATACACAATGATTTAAACAACTACATACATATTCAACTTTTCTTCCAAGGAAAACAAGTTCAGATGGTAGATGGAGATACAATTCCTACGTATTTTTTTCGGGCCTCTACAAGTGGCACGTCATAAGCAACTTTGAGCAAACTGACAAACTGAAACATTTTTTTTTAAAGAAAAAAGAAAGAAAAAGTTCACCCAAAGTTGCATACTCAAGAGGCAAAGAAGTATACCTTCATCTTCAAATTTGTCCCAGTCTTCATCCCAATCTGCTGCCCCCTCTTGTGTGCCAGGTTGCCAACCTTTGAAAAGATCCAAAGAAAAGGAGCTATTCATCAAAAAGAGTGGAGAAGCAAATAAGATAACATTAACAAAGGAGATAAAATACAGTAGATCAAAAAATGCCAAGGATAAATATGATTAGATAAAACACTGTTCTGCATATTAAGCTCAAAATTTGAGTCAAGCATTAATTGTCATAAATGTAATCATGTAACCTCATCCAAATATTACATGATTGAGAATTTTTTTAACAGAAATCTGTCCTGGTCTATCATATCTCGATAACTTAAAATTGACCATGGATTTGCAAAACAAGTCAAACCCTTTTTTTCCTTCTCCCATTGTGTTGTTCTTGTGGCTCAACAAGCATGGAACATAACAAGGAACCAAGACGTAACTGAAATGGAGTGAATAGCCTGTTAAGAGAATACATATTTCAAACTTCTGATGGTGTTGTCTTATTGGCCATTATCAACTATTGCCTTTGCAAGAATCAATGGTGCTAAATTCTTTTTGATAATTTTGATACAAAAGATGATTAACTTGTTGGAAGAAAACATCATAAAGCAATAAAGTGATAACTCCAGATATAAATCAAGATCAGGAAATGCTTCAAGAAATTATCTAACCCAAGGTTCCCCATACGGGTGCATACCATACCATACCGAGCATATGGTATTGCACTAATACCAAACCAAGACCCATTATAGAGAAGGGAGGCATATCAAGTCTTGATACGTTGAACTGATCCCCATACTCAGACACTGACATTGTATCAACATGGTACCGAGTCCTGTCCCAAGATCATGAACCTTTCTAATCCACACTAGACCTACTAAACCCTACAGAGTTCAACACATGGTATGATTGTATGATTGCGTTGCATGCATGTGGCATAAATCTATACAATACATGAAAGGGGAGTTTAGAGCTCCCCCTGCACGCCATGTGTCGAGCTCTGAACTCCCCCACAATGTTTTTTTTTAAAAAATCTCCAGCAGCTTTCTTTTTTCCTTTTTTTCCATGGAGTCCTCGAGCCTTCTTGAATCTTCCGACCTCTCGCCGACACCCGGTTTCTCCCTGCTCTCCTTGCCGCCACCGCCCGCCGGTGCCTTCTTCGCTATCTTCATCAGCATCAAGCCCCATAGATCTTCAAAAAAGAAAACGCCGATCACAAACCCTTTTTTAATCTCTCAAACCCTAACCCTTTCTCCCTACCCACCATCGCCGCCGCTCCCATACCCTTCCTCTACCCATCCGATTTCTCCCACCACTGCCGGCGCTTACAATCTCCTCCTGTAATCCTCCGATTCTCCCCACCACCACCGCCTCTCCCACCACCCTTTCTTACTCACCCTTTCGCCCCATCCGGTTGGTCGATTTTGTGCTCCGACGAGCACTCGAGACTGGTTACATGGAGAGTTTCTTCCCTCCCCTTTTCATCTTGGAAGATGGCAGAACAGAGCACGGCAGTTGGAAACTGACCCTACCACGACTGGCCAAGCAATCCATTGATGGAATACACCGACCCTGCTACCTTTTTTTTCCCCTTTTCTGATTCCTTTCTTCATTAATCTGATCCTAATCCTATTGCTTTCTCTCTCTTTCCGCTGTCTTTTTTTTCTGTCCCCTCTTTCCGATGTCCTCTTCTCCTATTCAACCCTCTCTACAAAACCCCACCCATCTATTTTTTTTCCTCTTCATTTCTATTGCTTTCTTTCTGGTCCCAACCATTTATCCCTAATATTTTTTTGTGGTGTCCTCTTCTCCGATCCAACCCTTTCTGTAATCCCACCTGTTTATTCATTTTTTTTTGTCCTCTTTTCCAATCGAACACCCTGTGCAACCCCACCCGTTTATTCCTTTTTTTTTCAGATGTCGTCTTCTCCAATCCAACCCTCTCTGCAACCCCAACCCTAACCCTAAACTAACCCAAGCCGTACCCCCCTAACCCTAGCCCTAACCCCCAACAGAACCTAACCCTAAACCCCAACAGAACCTAACCCTAACACTAACTCTAACCAATTCCCTTACCCTAACCCTAACCAGAGAACCATCCCTAACCATGTAATTCGGACCCTAATAGCAAGCGGGTTCAGCCCGCTAACCCAAATATCAAGGACCAGATCCTCACACCCACTAACCCGATAACCCGAATCTAAATATTTATGATCCACGAGGCTCCCAACCCAATACCCATTCACTCTGCCATTAACCCATGACTATGGGTCTAGAACTCTTGCATTTGTAGACCCATGAGCCCATTTGTTGTTTTTCTCCAATCCGATCTCTCACAACACGCGCATCCCTTTTTTTCCCCCTTCCTTCACCGGAAGCCTGCTGCTGCTTAGTAGCAACCATGCCTCCATTGCTTTCTTCCTGGACGGACATTGACGGAGGCTGCCACGGCATGGCAGCAGCCTTGTGTCCCTTACCTTTTTTGTTCATTGGAAAGCTGCAGAATTACTGCAGCAATCGTGACCCTTTTTTTTGTTTCATGCGGACATGGGCAAGGCTACTATAACATAGCAGCAACCCTCTGTCCTTCTCGTCCCTCACATGATGTCTATCAATAAAGGAGTGGAAGGCTGCCACAATGTATGCAGCAACCCTCCTACATTCTTAATACGGAACAATAATATTGTTTCTGATTGAGCAATGAAAGACTGCACACTAAACTGATGAGGGAATGAAAATCAAAAAAATTCAATAAAAGCGAAGGTGTCTCCCAACTCACTTTCTCTAGCTCCCTTTTCTCAATTTTTTGACCGCTACAAGCGCAGTAGCAACCCTTTCAAAACTCTCTCAAATGATGCTTTTAGACTACAAAACTGATGAGAGGCTCTCCCAAACACATTCTCTCCTGCACTCTAATCATTCTCTAAATGCAGTCTAGCTAAAAAAATAAAGGGGAGTGGAGCGCTATTGCATTCGCAGCAACAACCCTTCCAAAATACTCCCAAATGATGTTATAAAACTCAAAACTAATAAGACAGACAATAAACAAAGAAAGAAGAAAAATCTTAGACCTACCCTCTTTGAACCCTTTTTAAGCCATTCCCTGCTTTCCCCGCCACTACCTCCCGTGGGTCTTCATAGTTGAAAAAGAGAAAAAAATTGAACAGCCTGGAAAAGATTTGGTCTTTTAAATTTTCCTCCTTTTCTTTGTTTTCGTTGATTTTTTCTATCTTTTTTTGATTTTTGCTGTACTTTTTTTGCTCGTGGGAGTGTCAAGCCGATGGAAGGCTCGGAGCGGCCGAATAGGAAAATTTAAATCCATCTCAATCGGATGGGAGGCTTAGAGCAGACAAGATAACTTTTTCTCTTCCTCTCTATGAAGTTTATTGAAATCTATTATTTTTTTTAAATTACTTTTTATTATTATTTGGTAGTTAAAAAATTTATTATTATCTTGATGTTGATTTGATTTCATGATTAGACAACTTAAAGATAATTAAATGATTAAAAAAATTATTAGTATAGATTTAATTTAATAATTATAGGTCCTCCTACTATCTCAAAGTCCAACAATGAAAATAACATTTATGGTATCGATATATTTTTTTATTAGAAAAAAGTGAGTTATAGCTTTCTATTTTTTGTGGATGATTTTGTAATTTCAGATCCATCTATTAAGTAAATATATTCAAGAACGTATTCATTACATTTTGCTCCATATTAGTTTATTGATAAATAAAAAAATTACAAGATTATAATTTCTATTTTATTAAAATTTATTTTATTATATTATCTATTATTGGAGTAAGTTAATCGAGTAATTTTATTTTCCATATTTTATGTAATTTTTTAATTTGGTTATGTTTGTTCATATTACTTAACTGTGAAGTATTTGACCATTTAGATGGTTCTTTTCTTCTTATTATATTTAGCCTTTTATGTCAATTTAAATGGATTTTAGGTCAAGATAAAAATATTATTCTAAAGAGATATAATGTGTATGATATTAAGCAGGTTTTAAAAAAAAATTATATCAAATTCTAAAATTATTGGCAACATATTTTTAATGATTCTAGCTTCATAGCCCTAACTATGGACTTCCATCCTATAAATATTTTAAAATATATTTAGGATTTATCTTCAACTAGTTGTTTAGATTTTTTTCATGTAAATATTTGATTTTTCTCTTAATTATAATTGCATAAATAGACATTGTTGAAATTTCGTCAAGAAAGAAATTTGAAAGATCTATACAATATATGAAAGGAGAATTCAGAGCTCCCCCTGCGCACCACGTGTCGAGCTTTGAACTCCTCCACGATGGTTTTTCTTAAATCTCCAGCAGCTTTTTTTTCTTTTTTTTCCCTTGAGCCCTTCCCGAGCCCTTCTTGAATCTTTCGGATCTCTCACCCATGTTCGGTTCCTCCCTGCTCTCCTTACCGCCGCCGCCCATCGATCTCCGTCCGTGCCTTCCTCCCCATCTTCATCGACATCGAGCTCCATAGATCTTTGAAAAAGAAAACGCTAATCTCATCTCTGCTCTCCTCGCCGCCACCTCCCGCCGATCTCCGCCATCGCCTTCCTCCCCTCCAATCTCCCTCGGGTGCTTTCCTTCCCTCCATCTTTTTCCTCTGGCAACGTTTTCTTTTTTTTTTTTTGCTTCTCTCACCCACCCACCGCCACCACTCCCAAAAGTTCCTCCCTGCTCTCCTTGCCGCCGCCGCTGCCCACCGATCTCCGTCGGTGCCTTCCTCTCCCAGCCTCCCATCCTAAAATAAAGAATAGAAATCCCATATACCAGAAGAAAATATAAGACATGAAAAGGACCTCTCCTTGTCCTCGTTGCACGTTCTTTCTCTAATGTGTCTTTTCGTCCGACAAGGATAGTTGCTACGTTAACGAGGAAGAAAAGCTTTTTTGCTTTTCTTTCTTTTTTTTTTTAATTCCGAAAAAGGAAAGCATTCGGAAATAAGAATTCAAGATAACTCCCCATTGGACCCCATCCCCAGCCAATGCTAGTTCTAGTTCTCTTCTCAACCCTTTTTTGCGACTTTAAAAACCCAAGTTGGTTCTTCCGCGCATTCCCAATTCGCTATGGCTTCTCCAAATCCTCTCTCTGCCGCTCTCCGACCACCATCACTACCACCTCCCAAGCACCGTCAAGGCACTCCTCACAAGAATATGCCACGACAAATCCCTCCCTCCTCACGATGCCATCGCTCAAAGGGAGCTAGCTGCCCTCGGAGAGGAGGCTTCTCTCCGAATCCTGCATGAAATTTCCGCCGCTAGGTGCGTGAAGAACCTATCCGACTTCATTGTTTACATGGCCAAGAACTCCCCTGTCGCTTTGGCCCGGAACGTCGAGGTGTTGTCCACCCAGGAGAGTGTGTGCTTCTCGAGGTCGTCTTCCCCTGCCTTTACATCAAACAGAGGTAATTTTTCTCATTCTTGGATTTAAAACGAACAATCTTTATGTAGTACTTTGATTTCTTTTATGCTAATAGGTTTCAAGAACCCACCTTTTAATTGAAAGATTTGGGGAACATAGTTTTATGTTTGGTTTCTTTTACAAATGATTCTACTGCATGCCCATCAGATTGCGAGATACCTCAAAGATAGACGGCAAGCCCCCAAATGGAAGCATTGGACGAACTGGAGTTCAGGAAAGCTTTCTTGATTTTAAGCTACATTGGCAAGTGTTGCATGGAATTTTTCTTAGTTTACTACGTATTCATTATCTTAGAATTCGTAAATTATATAGAAAATTTCAGAATGTTTTCTTGATTTTAAGCTGTATAGGCAGGTCACTGATCGCAAAATTTTTTTTTTGTTAGTGTACCACTTATTTTAGAATTCATAGGATAAATCAGAGAATGGAGCTGCCGCATCCGTCATCACCAGTGAGCGATATGTTGAGCCGCGGCAGCTCCATTTTTTTCCCATCAAATCGTTCCTAAGCTGTGGAAGCATCATTTTTTTTCTTTTTGCTTCGAATCCTTGCCGAGCCCTTGGTTTCTACCTTCCCATTGTCACTGGCGTCGACCTTCCTCCTCCGATCTCCGTCAAGTGCTTTCCTTCCCACATATCTCTGAAGAAAAAAAAATGAACAATCTACATAGAAAAAGATCTTGCCTTTTAATTTTGCCATCTTTCCTTTGTTTTCATTGATTTTTTTCAATATTTTCTCACCTTTTTTTCCTCTACTTTATGCTTTCTTGGGAGTCTCAATTGGGTGGGAGGCTCAGTCGGAGCGGCCGAACAGGGAAGTTTAGATGATCCCATGCTTTTTCTGTTCTCAGGAGTCTAAATAGGGTGGGAGGCATGGAGCGGCCGGATGGAGAAGTTTAAATGATGTCAAGGGTATTATCTTGAGAGTTATAAGAGTCTCCGATGATTTTTCCTATGTTTTCTCTAGATTTTCCCTCTGGTTTTTCATCCTTGGCAATTTCAACCGGGTGGGAAACTTGGAGGGCCGAATAGGGAAGCTTAGATGATGGCTTGAGTTTTCTATTGGGTATTTATATAGAAGAGCCTAAAGGGTATGAATATTATATAGTGGGTATCTGATCTTTTCTCCATTTTTCCGTCTTTAGGAGCTTCAATTGGATGGGAGGCTTGGAGCGGCCAAACAGGGAAGCTTGGAGGATGGTTTGGATTTTGTATTGGATACTTATATATAAGAGTCTAAAGAAGATAAATGTACTATTAATTAATTTAAAAATAGATATAATTTTATTGATTAAGATAGTGATTAGGATATTATCAATTAATTTAAAAATAAATATGAACTGTGCTCCATTGATTAAAGTGGATAGGCTCACCAAAGATCTAAAATTTGTAGACATATATACTTTATAATATATATATATATATAATCGGATTTGGATAGTGGATATTCGAGAGGAAAACTCAAATCTATTTTCAAACTCGAATGAATTGTAATTTTAAATTCTAAATCCATCCCAAATTCAATAGGATATTGTTAAACGGATCCTATTAGAGTTTAAGATGGATTGAATATCCAAAAAATCTGTCTGACCACTATCCCTAAGCTCATTTTAGTATTAGATGCAGGATTAGCCCATTATATTTTCGGGCCCATGTGTTGTATTTTATATGATTTTTTTGAATTTTTTTAAATAAATTTTAAAAATTTATATCCAAACATATAAAATATCTGGATTTATTATATGTAGGTAAAAAATATTAGAAGGTTTAAAAAATAAAGTTAATTATATTAATTGGATGATACTAATTCATTAAAAAAAAAATTTTTGAGTTTTATAAGATTCATTTTAGGATACTATATTTAAATTTATTATATATGATCCGAAAAACATCCAAGGACCAACACAAATAAAGTTGATAGTTTTGCTTATATGAAATTTTAATATATACATATATGTATGTGGTTTGGAAAATTGATAATTAAAAAAATAAATTTAAAATTACTAATTATATTTGCTAATTGATTTTAAGATTAATATTTAATAATAAATAATCTGTTTATTGGCTTAGGCCTGCTCGAAATATTTTGGGCCAGATTGGTTTAGCGTTATTATATAAATTGAGCTCAAAAAATTAGTAGCCAAGGTTGGATTAAAATATGGAGTTCGTTTATTTTTTCGAACTGAGTTTGGGTATATTATTGGCTTAACTAAGGATTTTGGAGCTAGGTTAATAATATTTTACGTATAGAATAATATTTCATTATATTCAATAACTTACATATGAAAAAAATTCTAAATTATTTAATTATTTTTTAAGAGATGCAATTGCATGCAAGGTAAATTTAAAATCAATTGATATTTTCTGTGGTTAATCATATAAAATATGTTATAGTTGCAAGGTTGTAGTAAAGATTTATGATGATATGTTTTAGTGTAATCAATATCGTAAAAATGATCTCTCCCCATACCGTGATAAACCTGCAATATATGTATTAATGCTATATTTTTTTATTTAAAATAACTATATTATGTTTTACTAAAAAGTAATTTTAATATGTTTATTGTCTCAAGGTATAAATTAAACAATACTGTTAAAGATAAAACTGATGCAGTGATTTTTATAATTTTTGAGAAATTAGCTTAGCAACTAATTGATGCCCCAATACTTAATTTTGCTACGGATACAAATATGACAGATTTAGTTTTTGCCGGTTATTATCAAAAATATCCTCAATAATATTTATGTGCTTCAGATTATATTTGGTTCACAAAATTTTAACGATAGTATGTATAATTTCAAAGTCACCAACATATTTTTCAAAAGTTAACTTTGACTTAATAATTTGCCAAAAAATGGCTTCAAACCTATATTATATTGTATGAAAAATCTATATTAACAAAATATATATTTTTTTGATTTAAGTTAAATCCCGCTGCTAAATGCCGGTTACATGCTAGTGTGAATTTGAATTCTGACCCCCATATACCGCAGATTCAGCATGTTATAGGAAGTTTGCGTGTTTCTATGACAACATATATGTTATAATCTGCCTATTTTTATCAAGATGTCTTTTATTTAGATACCTCTCCTAATCTACAATATGTCTAACAATTTCCCAGTTTCTCATAAAATTTTCTGAAACAAAAATATATTCCTGCAGTCAAACAGTCCAACATATTTGTTTATTTGTCTTTTGTTGTTATTGCCAACAAGAGTGGAGTTCAACAAGGAACCATTTAAAAGATTGCAAATGAAGCCTACATTCTGATAAAAGAATATATTTTGAAACTTGTGCTGACATATTATCAGACCTTGCCTTTTCAAGGAATAAAGGTGCTAATTTTGTGACAGCTTGGATAGCAAAAGATGATTAACTTGAAGGTCATAATTTATAAACAACAAAAAGAACCAAATTGACAACTCTTGGAAACAAATCAAAAAATATTAATGCTTCTGCAAACTTTAACCTCATGATACAACTACTAGACAAATCAAATCAAGATTTAATTTGCACTAAGAACAAATTATATGTCAGAAATCAAATCTACCAAAGGGAAGCTCAATTGATGTAGCTGGCTTGACATGCAATCCGTGTTGCTTGCAACGTTCATTCAAAGCTTTCTCTAGCCCCTCAAGATCAGATTGTATTCGATCAGCACGAACCTGCAGACAAAGTACTGAAACTGAGTGAAAATTATCAAACAGGGAAGATTAAATCAAGCAAAACGAAAGTTTACCTGAAGCAAACCATCAGCACTTCCACCTTGTTCCATTTTAACTAATGCATTATGTAGTTCCAGTTTTCTCTCCTACGAATGAATCAGGTAAGTTCAGTCTAACAGCTATTAGGAAATTAGTTGGAGCAGTTCTATAAAAGGAGCTCAAAGATGTGAAAAGGATAACTTTTGTAGGACCTTCTTCTAAGTTATCATGCTGTAATCACCTGAATATCACGAAATGTAGCCTCCTCGACTGCCAGTTTCGAAGCCAATTCTCCAACTTGCTTGTACTTCTCCTCATATTTTTTTGCCAGTGACTCAACCTGACACCAAACACTGTTCAGTCAGATTTCCCAAGGAAAAGGACAACCATTATACACATTTCAAACATAGATTGATGACTGGATGCACAAAACTGATAATAAGCCACATATCATAAAAATGATGACAAGAACCATGGCCATTAAAGAAAATGAAGTTTATATTGAAGTATATAGTAAGCACAACATTAAAAACTTCTTACTTCATTAACAACATCAAAATCATTAATACTACCCCCAATGGTAATATAAGATGCAAGACCATCTAATGTAGCATCAAGCTTCATTAAAAGATGCAAATCAGGAACATGAGGACACGTTCTAAAATGGGAAACTAGTGCTGAAAGCACTGATCCATTCACTTTTATCAGATGTATAAATGTCAGGAAAACTAAATGATTAACTTATTTTACATGATTTAGGGCTGAATGTTAGCCTATTTAACATACCAGATGCAACTTTTAGTTTTATCAGTGAAGCAGTTATTTTTCAAAATACTGCTAAATCTCATAGAAGAAAAAGCAATAAACCTCCATGACTTCCATGACTCTTCAATTTATCCGCACTTCAGCAAGAACAAGTAAAAGAAAGCAGGTCTCACATATAGTCCTTGGGATTATAAACCAGGTAGACCCTCATCAGGAAGCAAATAAGAAGGATCCATCCTGGTTCACTAATCGGTGGAGCCATTGACCCGGGCAAATAATCTGTGAAAATTGTAATCATCAGGTCAGGAAGCTCCTAGAAGTTCAATTTGCCCATGACATGAATAGAGGATCCTATTAGATTCAATAAATGAAAGTGACTGCTAAAGTCTCAGAAAAATAGGAGTTAGAGCGTGTTCTAGAATACCAAAATCAGGTACTTCAAATTTAATTGAAATGATATCCCATAAAACCAAGGATTGCCAAGCCATGCTGAACGAACCAGTTCAAAGCATACAAAACAAAACCAGTCCGTTAGCACCATGGTTCAGCCTACATATTCAAGACAGGGCTTAGGGTTCATTCGAGGTTGTTTGATTCGTAGGTTCTTTCAAGGTCATTCGATTCTTGGGTTTGTTTGAGGTCATACGATTCTTGGGTTCGTTTGAGGTCGTTTCCTTCGTGGGTTTGTTCAAGGTCTCTCCCATTCGCTCGTGCTTGTCTCGGACTCGCTGACCAATGTGACCAGCAATCATCCCAGGTAAGCCTCTCTCTCCACCATCCCTCCCTATCCCCCCTTGGTTGAGATCCTGGATCAGCCACTCAATCGGTAGCCAAGCCAAGCATCCCCACCTCCTGAATCCCATGTTTCACCCTCTCACTCCCTCTCTTCCTCTTCTTCTCTCTCTCTCCTTCCCTTTCTCTCATCAATCCCCTTCGCCTCTGCCGGAAGCAACAATGCCATGGTGGCTCTCTCTCTCTCTCTCTCTCTCTCTCTCTCTCTCTCTCTCTCTCTCTCCCGCTTCCTCCTCTCTCATCCTTGCTCTCCTTCTCCCTCTCCCTGTTTTGGTACATTCCAATGTGGCATAGTATGGACCTGTCCCATACCGGTAGCTGACCAATACAGGTCAAAGGTAGTAGTTCAGCTAACCTTGCATTACACTCTTCCTAATCCAAGATTCCATCTATGGTTGCAAGATTTGGAGGTGACGCTGGTTGCACATCTAATCAAACTCATTCTTTGGCTAGAGCTGCTGCAATGCCTATAGATAATCTCTTTAATGATTATGTTTTCACCTAACTAGCCTAGGTAAGGCAACCATCTGTGAACTGTGAGTGGTTAAAATCAAAAAAAATCTCATATCCCTACTGCCCATGAAAACACAAGAGAAGACTCTAGTTCATGGCTCAAGAGAGGAGGACATCAGCAAAGATGATAAAAACATAAATGGGGGAAGGTGCATCGTAGGTGGAAACTAACTGATGGCAGTTTCATTTACAAGTACCAAGGATCAAACATTTTGATTCAACCAAGAGTCTGAAGAATCCGCTCATTGCAAAGACATCCTTCCTCAAGACTGCCTCCAGAAACCCAAATGCACCCTATTATAAACTTTCACCTTAACCTTGATGATACTTAATTTTTCCAGCCATAACAGGCCTTGACAAGGAATGAGTAGCTTCCTACACTAGCGTCACATCTTTTGTGGTTCTTCGGACTTGCTAACAGGAACAAAGGCTCTGAACTCAAACAGTAGGATCTTAAGCGGCAATAGACAAAAATGACAGGCCAGGATGTTAGCAACCATATTATACATACAAATACAAAGATTGATGAGCCTAATGATCTGGCATTACACACACATAAACTATTAATGCAAGTGATGGCCATTCTACTTGCCACATGTCAAAATCATATGTAAAACTAAAGCCAAAGAGGGCTCAAATGTCTGTAAAGGGATCTCATACAAGTAAAACTTGATGGATGACGACTAAAGCTCAGAAGGTACAAAAAGTGGCACTTGACTTCCAGGAATCCAACATGCCCAAGTTTTACAAAAGGCAACCATGTGCACATCAATCCAAAAGAAAGCTTTATCAACAATAGCTAAAAAAAAAAAAGAAAACTACTCCTATAAGACCATTTTCAATATGTTCATCATCAAGTTGGTTTTATAATGTATCTTGAATCACCCTGAAAGATATGGCTGATTTATTGACGACCTGTCATGACTTTTTCATTATCAATACTACGACAAAAATTCATGTAGCTAAATCTTCTTCTTTTCTTTCATATACCTTCCATGCTTCAAACAATATATATTTCTTCTGTCCAAAAGGTGGCCAAGGCACTCTAGATCCTTTCCTTAGCAGCTTAAATGAAAAAAATATGTACAGTGAATTGCTCGAAGCATGCTGGTGTTTCAAAATCAAACTATGATTGTAAATCAAAACATGACCACCTCAAGCATGGAGAACATTGGGATACCGGTCAAAATGTTTATAAACTTCATAGTTTGATACCAAAAACTACTGAAACATTGCGCAAATGTGAACAATTTGGGTGCTTCAACATAAGTTGTACAAAGCATGAAGATGTATCAAACTAGATTACTCAGCATAGGATGAGAAAATATTAGAATTCCAGAGCAAGGATTTCTAGAAGCTAACAATTGATGAAGAAACATTATAAAATAAAGAAAAAAAAAAGGAAAGAAGGCAACAATTCAAACTATATATATATAACGAACAACTTTAATAAGACTACTGATAGCATCTTCATGCTCTGACACTTAGCACAAGTTTCAGATATAAGAAGTAGAAAACAGTAAGATTACAAAACAATCCACATACACAATAACAGCAACATCATAAGTCGTGTAGAGCCACAAATGCAGAATCTTTCCTTTTTTTCAATTTTTTTGATAGTATAGTACCTCATGCCTATCAGCAGATGCCCTTTCAGTGATCTCATTCAGTCTGTTATCACACCTGCTTTTGTAAAGAACCTTAATCACAAAAAGGAGAATACCATTATTAGAAACACAACTATCAAACAAAAAGGATGCAGAACAACAAGGCGAATAAATGTGTTATATTAAATTATCCACTTAACAATGTTGGAATTTTATTGACTTAACAATATTTATCAAATTAATATTTATCATTTCATGTTTATACCTGATCCTTTTCTAATCAAGGCATTTCAAATTCAAAAATTTACTAAGCCCTAAGCATTAGAATTTTTTTAAACAACAGCTGACAATTTAGTTGAGGATACACATTTTTTGGCACCTAGTATTGTCATGCATAAAGCATGGTCCACCACCTACGTGATGATAGCCAGTGCTTAGGCTCAATAAAGCTTGGCTTGATTACACCCTAAAAGAAGATCCCATTGCCTTAAGGCTTAATTCATTAAAAAAAAGACTCACTTTCACATATACATACACCAACATAAGTTCGATTCCCCCACATCATAATCTATTTTAGAGAGTCACTTCATGAGCAGTACTTTCCTAGTAAAATGTATAACCTGCCAAATGATAATAAAACACTCCAATTCCAACCTTAAGAATGTGTTTCTTTTGAAAGATCCTTCTAAATATACAATTCATCCTCTGATAATCTCAATGAAGTATAACACAAGGACTACCTTAGCACCTGTTATAAAATTAGATCCACGTTTAGAACTCACCCTCTAATCATGTAATGGTTATCCCATTGTCAATTCCTTTGATGATGATCTAATTTCCTTAGAACTGCTTATCTATGTCAAATTCACCAGATTTAATATTTTTGATTTGCCTGTCTCTCCAGATTCAGTAAATATATTAGATTGCAGAAATTTCGTTGAAAGACCTTGTGCGTTAAAGGTTGCTTCTGCCCCCTATGAAGTAATTTTCCACATTTGATTGGTAAAAATTGGAATCATGTCAAATGACACGGAAGGCATGTTTCATTGCTTCTTGAGAGTTGATGAAAAAGGAATTTATATATGTAGATGACGTATATATGCACTTCCTATTACTCAGACTTAACAGGTCTGTTTACTTATATAATAAGCAAAATAATGAAAGGAAACAGAGAAATTACTTCTTATTAAGATGTAGCGATCAAAATAAGGCTGTTTCAAAAGTTCAAGAGATGATATGAGAAATGGAGTATGATTTCATTGTTTGGACTCGTTCATGTAGAGCAGTTCCCTTGTTTGAAAATTATATAACCAATAAGCAGGGGACTCACAAGTTCTTGCATCTTGGTGCGGTAAAATTCAATCTTTTCCTTAGAATCAAGGATCTGCTTGTCCAATTCTTGAACCTTCATACAAGAAAAGAATCAGTACATTCTATCTTCCAAGGACAATATGCCCCTAATTAAATGATGATACAAACTAAAAGAATAAAAAGTTTTTTTTTTTAAAAAAAAAAAGAACCAATAACAGAATATGTTAATATGCATATTATTTCATAAACAAAATAAGAATTCACTCAGTTTATCAAAACATGCAAAGCAGCAAAGAAAGACAAGATATCAGTTATCAGGATTTAAGTAGAATATCTAAATTGTTAAAAGCTTTAAGAGATGGATGCTTAAAAATAAAAGGCAATAATGGAGGTTGTAAAAATTGGCACATCTTGACAGTTTCTGGAATGATCATATTAGCACACATCCACCAATCCACCAGACATCCATATACAATAATAATGCAATTTCTTGTGTGAATGCATTAGCATACTTGTGCATGTTTTATACACATCAAGCAATCATTTGTCAAATGGCATAAGGTTATGTGTGCAAAGCACTTAGAGAGAAAAGGTAAATCTAAAAAATCTGTCTTTAAACCTACAAATTTATTACCCAAAACAAACATTTAAGCCAAAAAATGCTCCAAAGAAGATATAGCGAGGGGAAGAAAAAGAGGCATACAAGATTGTGATACGCATATGAATTCATGAATTAAATATTTTTGCACCCTTCATGATATTTCAAAAGCAACAAACCCATGAAGAAGTTTTCGCTTTTATATTTTCTGACTACCAAATTTCTAAGTAGATAAAAGATCACTCCCACAGCACAATTTTTTGTTTTGGCAAAAAAAAAATGATAGCAAAATGAATCATGCAATCTGCTTTAAGTCTAAGCTTGTAAGAAGGCATGGAAGATGAGGAAACAAGAAGGAAATAAAACTAAATTAAAGTTTCTAATATTTTATATAATTCCTAAGGATGGTAGGTGAACAAGCTACCTTTAACAGAATAATTAGGTGTTCACTGTCATTGGTTGACTAGGTCAAGTGGTCAACCATGCAACCATGATTATTGCTTCACAACTCAAGGATCATTATTAAGAAAAAAAATGTCAAAATAAAGATGAGAGATCTTATACAATTTTGGGGCAGTTACTAAACAAGTTGATTGTTACTTGCACTAGTGGCTAATAGACATCTAGGTTTTGCCCATCATAACATATTAAGTGATCAATGTCCACTAGCCTTGTTATCCTAGTATTGGAAGCTATGTAAACAAACTATAAAAACATTAATATCAATAGATAAAATTGTGAGCTATAGAGGTACAGAAATGAAGCTAAAAGTGTAAATATCAAACATTATTGATGGCATCTATAAAACTTCAAATTAATAACTGAAACAAAAAAGAAAAAAAAAAGATAACAAAAATACCTTTTTCCCAGCATCTATTGCCTCCTGGTAACTTGAGTTCACTGTTTTCTGCTCATCCTTGCTGAGTTGGTTTACCATGTGATTATCCAATCCAGGTGCTCTTGACTTTTGCTGCGCTGACTGTGCTGCACCATCTGGCTGCAAAGGGACAGTTTGCATTGGTGGCCTTATTCCAGTGGCTGGCATTACAGGACGAGATCCAAGGACCACTTGCTGTGGTAAGCCTAGTCCATAAACAAACAACAACAAACAGGTGAAGAATAGTGGCATAGTAGCAATCGCAAAAGAAAAAGTTAAAATACAGGGAGTTCTAAATTACTGCAGTCTTAACCTCCAATTACTTCTTCAAAAGCAAAGATAGGTAAATACCAGGATTTGGTTGCCAAGCTGGACCACCAAATGAAGATGAAGGCTGACTCGTGGCATGTAACAATGTCTCATCATACCTAAGGGAATTTGGAAGCGCAGCTGGAAGAGGATGCCCTTCTCGGTACCGCTCCATTAGATAAAGAGCAATACAGAATTCTCTCAGAGAAAGCATGCTATCATTATCTTGGTCTGATAAGTCCCACACCTGTCTTAGGACCTCTGAAAACTCAGGAGAACAAATTGCATTAGCAGTTCATCATAAAAGGATAGCAACAAGATAGCAGTGCCAATCTATTAGCTCTCCAAGTTAATAATGACCCTTTTGAAAGTCAAGTAAATTACCCCTTTAATTAGCTAACATGCACAACAAGAAGAAAAACAAAGAAAGAAAGAAAAGCATGCAACAATGAGAAGTCCTCTAGAACTAGTAAATTGCCAATAATGAGGCCAGCACAATGGCCAAAGTTAGTACAAGAAGCATACAGAGACAAAATTGTTTGAGCGAATATGTATATGTGGGTATATAATTTTAAGACTGTGCTTACAGAATTCAGCATAAAGAGCAAGAGCTAAAATTCTAATTGCATATATAGATGATAAAGCCAAACAGATTTCAGTTTACCTTTAAGGTGCTGTTAACATTTTGAAGCAAATCGTATTCACTCCTTGGAATGATTATACTTTAACACAGCATAAAGTAATGGGATAATGCCTACCTCTAGGAAGTCTCCAACTTAGGAACAGGTTCCGTGCCTGTTCACCTGTGATCTTTCCATCCCTGTCCTTGTCTACCTCTACAAATACAGAAGTGTACTTCTGAATATCAGATTGAGTGATTCTTGGCCATTGAGGCTGCAATTGGTTGGAAGCTGAACTGAGAGATCCAGCTGAAACTGTAGCTAATGCTAAAGAGCTCTGCATTTTATCTGGCTGATCTTGCTTAACTATTGACTGATTCTGTTGAAGCTGACCACTACCAGAAGGAAGTGCCATTGTATGCTGTAAAGGATCAGGATGACCTGGCCTAATTAAATTTTGAGATCCAACAGCAGGTGACATGATACTGGAGGAGGTGGGGAAAGTTCTTGCATACAAAGTTGATGTAGAAACATTTGGCCTTGCTTGAGAAGTAGCAGAAAATATATCCCTTCCAAAAGCTGAGTCAGATATAAAACCATTTCCAGATACAGCCAACGCTTTTGAATCATTATTAGCAGCAGGCCTGTATGATGGTAAGACTGGATCCAGAGGTTTTGGCTGCACTGAGGATGCTGGTGCAGATTGTGTTTGTGGTTTAGGAGGCACTCCAGGGGTCGTACCAGATAATGTTAAGCCAAATCCATTTGGGTTCTGTGAGGAGCTAATGCCCCTAACTGAAGCTTGAGAAGTTGCCCCAACTGCAGTTCCTCCTGTCCTACCACCAAGCCAATCTATTGATATGTTCTGTGTATCTGAGCTTGGCAAACGTGGACCGGCAACATTGCTACCCACAGAAAGTCCTTGATTGACTCCCTGCAGCTGAAGTGAAGGCACAGCAGGTGTTGCTTGAGGTGGCCTGATGATATTAGCATTTGATGAGGAGAAAAACTGTTGATTCATGCCCACATTTGGAGCTACTTGTGGCCCCCTGAAGCCTAGATTTTGAGATGCAGTTGGTGCTACAGCACCCATTTGGGAGGATGATGGCAGCATAGTATTCACTTGGGGTGGAGGGGTAGGGATTGAATTCATTTGAGCTGGAGGAGTTGACACAGGATTTATCTGCGGTGCTGGAATTTTAGCTGCAGCCGGACCATATAATGCAGATTTTACAATATCAGCTGTTAGTTCACGCCCACTTTGTGCCACTGTTACAAGTTTCAATGCATTATAGAATTCTTGGCGCCCAAGGAAGCCAGTTCGGTTCTGATCAGCATGCATCCATATCTGCATATGACCAGAATGCCATGATAGCAGATACAGAGAGCAGAAAACAATATTAAACTTTAACAAGTAAAATACTCCAATAGCGATCAGTATGAATATGTGACACACATAGGCACTTTGAATGAATTTAGGATCTGACAAACTTCTAAGCATTGATGTAAAATTGAAACACATCCATGCATTTAATGCTCAAAACCAGATGCATGGTTAAGGAAAATCGAAACCATTAAACAATTCCACAAAACTGTAACAGTAAGTTAAGAAACAGAAAATAAAAGATGTTAGACAAGATAAAGAGGTGGAAAACAGCATTGGAAAAATTGAAGAGATGTGAGCAGGATAAAGATGTCTTAGTGCCCTGACCTTGATGATGCCAGAACCAACTCAATATCAGATGCAGGACTGTACAGATCGAGCCTTTCCAACCAACAAGAGCCAGGAATATCAACAATCAAATTGTTGACCGAATGTACACTAAACTTTCAAAAAGCAACAGCAGAACTTCAAAGTGCGGAGTCCCCCCCACCATCGAATAGATACTTGGCAGTGTTGATAGCATAATAGAGTTCAAATCATCAAATGTGTCATCACCATCAACAGCTACTAGTCAGTGCATACCACAGTGGTCAAAGCAAAATATAGCAGCAAGAAGCCACCACACATCATTTTTCTCACCTAAATGGTAATAGTGAACATTCAGTTTTATGCCAAGAATATTCTAATTCCAGTCTAACCTTAGGAGAAGAAATAAGTTTTCACAAAAATATAATGAATCTGGGATCTGTTGCAAACTCTGGCAAGCGCCTACTTAATTTAATCAAGCTACATACAAAAGTATATCAGCATCTCCAGAGAACCTAGTTTATGGGAAGTTCATCGAAATGCGTTTTACTCCAACCAAGTGATGTCGAAACCTGAGA
Source organism: Elaeis guineensis (assembly GCF_000442705.2). NCBI lineage: Eukaryota > Viridiplantae > Streptophyta > Magnoliopsida > Arecales > Arecaceae > Elaeis > Elaeis guineensis. Next base: position 128,221,534 of record NC_025996.2, read on the forward strand.
TATTCTTCGCATGATATCAAACCGATGAACTCATATCGCATCTTTGATATTAGTCTGTTCAGCTTAATTTCATACTCATTAGCACCTAATAATTTAGTTTCACGCAAGGATCTAAATATTGCATCCAATGTGACAATAACAAGCATAAATGAACCTTCAAGTCTTAGCTTTTTTGTCTGTCTCCCCCCTCTCTCTAATGAAATAAAGCCTAACAGAATGCGAAGGCCAGATCACAAGAACTGAAAAGAATTCCAATAAACAGATAGAAAAAAAAGAGAAAAAAACAAAGCAATAAATCCACGCTGATCCCCAGCCAAATAAAACATCCATTCATCCACAGACCTAAAAAAAACCAACAGAATTCAAGCAAAATCTTGCAAAATAGCTATACATATCCAATTATCAACCAAACAATCAAGATTCAAGAAAAAGAAGAAATAAGAGGGAAAGAAACGAGAGACCTGAGCTAGGATGTGTTTGGGCAAATTGGATCCTTGGAAAAAAGCAACAGCCTCGGCCCCACTAATCCTCCCATCGCGATCCAAATCCGCTCTCCTGAAGTACGCATCGAAGGCATCCGTGTTGGGAGGCCGCGCCACCGCCATTTTCGCCGGAAATTCTTAGCTCCGTTGCGAGATCGGCCCTGGAGTGCCCTCCAACGGCAGCGACCGACAGAAAACTGGCCGGATCCGGAGACACTACCCGGCCGACGGCCGTAAGAGAGATCGAGAAGAGAGGGTTTGGAGGATCTCCACGGGGATCGAGAGTCAAGAAGGAGCGATGCGTCAAGGGGTGTGGTATTCCTGGCTCGATAAGAGGACGAGAGGATGGCCAGAGGGAGAGGAACGGTATTTTCTTTATTTCGATTTATTGTTTCTTTTGTTTTTGTTAAGTTAATGACAGTGGTTGGTTTAATGCAGGAAGTGCGGTAATAATGAGTTGGGTACGGGCACGGGATCGGTGGTCCGGCCGATCAACGCAGATGGGTCATTAGGATGGTGCCACCACAGCGCATTGGAAGGTTGCAGAAGGTCTATGCCATTGACCTGTTGGTTCCTGACGTCACTGCAAATTAGAGCAACTTGCCATGGTAAGCTAATTTTATGTTGAGTAATTTTTTGTACGGTAAAAAATGGCATCTCATCTGATTCGCAGTCGTCATTTTTTAATATATATTTAATATTTATAATTTTATTTTTTATTTAAAATTTTAAATAAAAAATTATTTTTTAAAAAAAATTATGATATTCGGAGATCATATTATTACACCTTCGATCAAATTATAATTTTTTATTTATAATTTAATCATAAAATAACATAAAAAAATAAAAAATATTTTTATCATTTAAAAATTTTATAAATTTTTAATAACGAAAATAATTTTTTTTTAATTTTTAGAAAAAAATCATGCCTTCGTATATGCATGATATCATAATTTGACTGCTGGAGGTTATAATAAAGCTATAGGATGTTACAATTTTTTCAGAATAAAAAGAGAATTTTTGTTATTCAAAATTTTAAATATAAAAATAGAATTGCAGGTATTAAATACGTTATTAAATGTACGTTGGAAAGCAAGGGCTACATGTTTTAATGTGATTGAGTGATATATTTCATATCAATTTTATTGCACCGCACGTGATGTTCAAAGACTTTCTCTTTTATGTTTGTGGATAAAATGGGTCTTGAAAGTGGGCTTATATTTGTATATATTTATGAAAATAATAGGGCTTAGAAATATGCTTTTTTTTTTTGGAAGTTAGCAGGAAAAATGCTTTGGGGGCAAAGCTAGTACCAAGAAAAGATATCAGACATGTTACAATAAAAAATGATGGATTTTTTTAATATGTGTCTAAAGGGCAGGGATAAGGAGCATTCACCATCCACTTAACTAGATAGATTTTATCCAAATAATAAGGAGATAATAGTCTTCTTATGACAACTATTTTTTTATCTCTTTTCGTGCTAAAAGCTATTTTAGGCAAACAAATAGAGGAAGAACATCTGGACATTTTTCTCTTTTCAATTTGAGTCTTAATTCTTCTCCGCATCTTAAATTCTTCTTCTTATTTTGTCCTTTTCTTGTTGATTTAGTTGCTGTGATTTGGCCATTATTTTGAAGAAGTTTCAAAATAATTTTACTTCTTCATTTCTGAAGGTTTGATCAATACCAATTACAAAAAATTAGGTAATTCTTTTATATTGCAAAATCGTAGTTCTTAGACTCAAATTCATGAATAATTTATATTGCATGTGTTTTATTTTCATTACCTTAATATTGAAAGTATTTTTATTCCTTCTTCTTTTCTTAATTTTTTACTTTATTTATTTATTTATTTTAATATGCTTATAATATAAATGGTACAAGATGGATAAAGATTTCTTCAAGGTGATCTTAATCAACGTATTGGAAAAAATTTTTTTGATTTGAATGAACTTCCTAATGATGATAGTTGTAAAAATTTTGAGGAGGTACCAATTGATTTAAGAGATAAAAATTCAATGAAAAATATATATGAGTCATTCATTGGTCAATACTTTCTCAGTGATGAAGAAGTATTTATTTTCTATAGAAATTATGCCAAAGAGAATGATTTTGCAATTCGAAGAGATAGGTTTGTCAACAAAAAAGGATAAAAGAAAAGATGTGATTTTTTTTGTCATCGTGAAGGAAAGTTGGAGCTAAAAATTATTGATTCATCTAAGAAATAGCGAAATAGGGAGTCACTTAGATATGAATGCAAAGCACATATACAAATCATGTTAAGAAAATTATTCCATACTTTCTTAAGGAATGGCATATCAATTAGTTTGTTGCAGATCATAATCATAATTTATTGCCTTTTGAAAAAGTATATTTTCTTTTATCTTACTGTAGTATTACTAAAGAAGATGAAGAACATGTTCTCTTGCTGAAAGAAGGGGTCTTTCAGTTAGACAAATAATGTGTGTTATAGAGCTTGAAAAGAATATAAAATATGGATATCTTGCATTTTTTCTCAAAGATGTTCATGATTTTTACAACAAAATTTGTAGAAAGAATACAAAGAATAATTCTATAAATCTTCTACAACATCACAAACATGCTAAAGATAAGATTCTAAATTTCAATATGCTTTTACATTTGATGATGAAAGAAAGTTAGAGTATATTTTTTGGTCCTAGTTGATTATGTTAATTGGTACCAAAAGTGTAAAGATGTTGTTTTTGATACCACATGTAGGGTACCACATATAGAGTGAACTCTTATGACATGCTTTTTGATATCTTTGTTGGTATGATAATTATGAGAGGATGGCATTATTTGGTGGTGCCCTTCTACGGAGTGAAACTACAAGTGCATTTCAATGGCCAACGAAGGTAATATAGCAATTTTTTTCTCTTTTTACTTTTATGTATATAGTCTACCATTTTATTGTATGTGTTTTATTTGTTTGATAATTAGCAAAATTTTATATTGTTAATGAAGAAGCCACCTAGGACAATACTAATTGATCAAGATCCATGGATGATAGAGGCAATTGCAAAAGATATACCACCAATGAAACACAATTTTCGTATATAACGGCTAAATTTAATGATTAGTTGTTAAGACCATAGCCCTTAACCAACCTTCTAAAAAGAGAAATCCCTAATAGAAGGCAAGATTTATTAGCCTTTATCCACTAGACTTAGAACCCCGCGTCTGTACATGCTGCGGATGGGCCTGAGGGCCTTCGCATTGGCATTGACCCACTTCAAACTAGATTGATCTTAGCGACAGGTGAAGCAGTCAATCTCCCTTTAATCCTCCAATCCGAAGACGAGCCGACCCCCTCATAAGGAGTCGATCCTTCGAGAATTATTGCCACATCACCAACTACATAAATCCCACGTGGGATCCTGAAGGGTGTGCGCTGGAATATAGCCAACATTAGTTTACTTCAATTCTTCAAAATTAGTATTCAAATTAGTATATTGATTTTTATAAGTTGTACAACTTAGACACCTGTGAAGAATTTGAGCATCAATTGCATTTAGTGATTACATAATATAATTAATTTACAAACAAGCACATAAATGATTCTGCTTCTACGTGCCAGCTTACCTTCATGACTATTTTTTTAGTGGTATGACAACTGGAGGAAGATCAGAAAGCATAAACAATTTACAAAGAGATTTGTCACCTCCCACACAAGTTTAACCCAATTTGTTAAATAGATAAGTTTGCTTCATTTAACATGCATGATAAAAATCTAAATCATAGTTAAGAAAATTTTTTTGTTATATTGTTTGTTTAATTTTTTTCTATGCCATTTTAAAACTTCTTTCTAATTTGACATGTGAATTATAGGTTGATGTTGTCATTGAAGACATCAAGGAAGCACAATTACACAATACTATATTGAAGAAATATATGGGATCTTCTTTGAGAACCATTTCACCATTCAAACAACAAAGATATGATACTTTAACACTATTTGCTTTTAAAAAATTTCAGAAAGAGTTTGGAAGAGTGGTTTAGTATATGGTGCATGAAGAGAATAATATTGAGTTCGCAGTGCAACATCATAAAGAAATTCATAGTCAAAAGCACAGTATTCTATGGGATGGTTAGATGGTCATTTGTAGTTGCAAGTATTTTAAACTTTTGAGAATTCTTTATCATCACATGCTAGTATGTGTTTTCCTTCATAAAGATTGTTTTAAAGCCTCTTTTGGCTACTTGCTATCACATTGATGCCGTGAAGAATTCCAAAATGCATAAGAATTTTTAGTGGCTAATGATGAAATGTTAGTAGACATCGAAGCATCATCTAATGGTAATCTTGTGATTAATCTAGCTATCTTTGTTCACTGCTCTCCAGCATCAAAGACAAAGGGATGACCCAAGCAAACATGATTGAAAGATGGAAAAGAATTAAGAAAATAAGTGAAAACTTGCAAACTACGCAAGGGTGTTGGTCACCATATTGTTATATGTCCAAAGAAAACATATTAATGAGAATCATACTACCACAAGTGGTGCTAATAAATGAAAAAAAGGTGTTTCAAATGATGGTAATTTGAATCCCAATTTTTCCTTGAAATTTTAGAGTGAAGATATATAATGCTTTAACATTTTGTGTCCTATATTACTCATTTTAAAATTCAAGAAAATGTTCTTTTTCAATCAAGGTTTGTATTATAATAAATATGATGATTTATTTTTGTTAGAAAAATATGATAAATATCTAGAATATGTAATTAAATTTGAATATATAAATAGAATTCTATCTCGTGATGCTTTTTTCTCTTGGATAGATAATATATATTCAACTCAAAGAACCATAAAGGAAGATCTTATTTGTATCAACCGTCAGTTTTCAGTTTTTCCTCTATTTTTTGAGCCCGAAATAGCTTTTATTGTTAAGAGAGATCAAAGGGAGAATTTTGTCATAAGAAGGTTATTAACTATCTTCTTGCTATTCGGATAAGGCCCAGCTAATTAGGTGGGTAGTTAATGCTCTAGTTAATGCTCCATAACCTATGCCCACAGGGCATAGATTAGAAAAATCCAAAAATGATTAGGTCTGGCATTGAGATTTCGATGGCTACAAAGAATGCTTATATTTCTTATATAAATTCATATTTATAGGTATTGACCATAGTTTTATGCTGGCTATTAACCTACCGTAATACTCCTCCTTTATTGAGATTTGAGACTAGTTATATTTTTTTTATCTCATTTTGTACATTTAGAAGGAAAAAAATAGAGATAAACTGAAAAGCATATATGATAAGATAGTAAGGACTTCATATAGCTAAATTTGTTTTTTAGAAAGTCTAGCCTTAAATGGAGCAAAATAGAGGAAAAGACTACGTCAATTTGTGAACACAACAATCTTTATTTAGCAGCATATATTAAAAATGCTGCTAATTTAGACCTTGTTCGATATTTTGCAATATTTGATAGAGTCAAATAATTTGATATTATTAAGGTATGAAGTGAGTACATATTTGTTATAACAGCATATAATAAATTTATACTGCTAATAAGCAACTACAAATCCTCAAGTTAGACAAGTGGCTAGCGAAAAATCATGATCCTCTTTATAAGATCTAACATTTAATTTTAAAAGATATATTGGAAAAGTACTGATTGTTTTATTGAGGCACTAGTCAAAGACTCGCGTGCTGTACTAGACCGGATGTACGAAAATAATTTTCCTTCTAGATCTGATTAGATTGAAAAAAATTATATATAAATAATAAAATAATATTCATTCAAATTCTTAGAATCATTTCATATTCTCAACTACCTATATAAATAGACTTTAATTATAAGAATATAATAATACCATATATTAATAACATAATTTAATATGAAGAGTTGTTCTTTTCAGATGGCACAACAAAACTCATTTGAAAAGTTAAGTTGGCAACACTCCAATACTCCTTCAAAAAGTATTATTTTATATATATATATATATATATATATATATATATATGATGACAACCAAATAAATGATAGCTTTTTGATATTCCTTGAATTTAAAAAAAAATTGATAAATTTTTTATCCACTCGATCTCCTCACCCTCATCTGATTGTCACCAATAGTGTTCCATCTAGTGTATGATATGTGTCACGCCCCCGATCTGAGATTGTAAATTGAGGGTCATGGCAACCGCCGCATACTCATAGAAAACTCTTTCCATAAGCATGCAAGGCATCTTATCATGCTATCCTAAAATAACAGCGGAATAATTAGTCAATAATTTAAATCTAAAACATAACGACCTAAATTTCTTCTTTAATATCTCAATAAATTCAACAATGATTCATAGGCCTTACATCAAATTCAATAAGACTTTCAACCTAAAATAAAAGTATAGGGATTCTGCTTCTGATCACTCTTCCATTCATATCTTGTATCATCTTAATTCCTCAACATCTGTAAAAATAATAAAATAGGAGGTAATGAGTTAGACAGCCCAGTAACCAATGATCACTTCTCAACATATTTTATCAGGTATTTAAGTAAATAATCATTTATAAAAAATAAGCATATAGAGTTCATTAATTCGAAATCAATTTCAATTATGCAACATAATTCATGCCAAATTTATTTCTTTTTCAAAAATTTAAGTTTCTTTCGAGATTTCAATTTCTTTCGTTCTTAAATTCTTTTCGTCAACCATGAGCTATGACCATATTATTTCTGTGGTAGGGTCATAACACCGCGTATCTTCTTGCGGTGAGCTGTGAATCATCTGGCAGCAAAGTCCTTCAGAACAGCTGGTCTCTCTGACGGTTTATCGCTGGTCTCTCTGGCGACGTAAACCCTCAGGATAAATCTATTGCCAACGTATATGCCCCCATTGGTGGGGTCTTTTACATAGTCAGGTTGTCAATTCATATTGTTCTTATATCAGAATTTTTCATAAATTATGTTTCATATTCTAATTTTGATAATAAAACATATAATCATGTAGTATTGAAATCAATCAATATAATGCATCATGGAATCAATATGTTCAATCATGCTTCATCATAACATTTCAAATAAGATATTTTCATAACAAAATACCATTCATCCAATTCATGCATCGTTTCACAAATCATGTCAGAAAAATATATTATAATTTATCGATAAATCTAGAAAAAGTGAAACATTACTTACCTCGAACGTATTCCAATAAATCCACATAATTCTATAAATTTTCTTCCAAAAATTTTATTCGTAGATCATATTGCGATATCCCATGATCAAACATCCACAATCCTATACAGAATCAATTTCAATAATTAGAAAGAATATGAATACCATATTTCAATGATTTAGATTGGGTCCGATCATCTAATTTTATCTAATCAAAATCTAATTAGAACCTAAACGATCCAAAGTTTGACTATCAGATCAAATCGGATTCGAAGTGATAAGATCGAGATTTCTTCATCGATTTCATAAAATCAAGTAGAGAGAGATAATTAGAGGAGAGAGAATTCATGAGGTACAATTTGAATTGATCAGGTGACATAATCCAACATTACGATTGGTCCAATATCTCGATTGGTGAAATAAACATGATCAAATCAAGTTATTGCTAGATCGAAATCATGGATGATCAAATCTAAAGATTCATGGTCTAATTAAGGTGGGTGCCAGTATACTGTCTGACAATCATGGATCAGGATTCTTCATTAGATCAGAAATATTAAAAGAAACTCTCATTGATAAATCGATCAAGAGAGAAAAATCAATAGAGAGAGAAATGGCTTTAGAGAGAGAAAATTCATCTTGAATTTTTCAAACAATATGATTCAACAAATTCGATCGATCAGATCAAATCATGCTAAGATTATCATATGGATAATTTAATAAAATCATGAAAAATAGAATCTTAAAAATACCTAATCTGATCAAAGTGGGTGTTGGTATACCATCCGACGATCACAGATCAAAAATCTATCATGAGGATCATTTAAATTCATCATCATTCTTCTCAAGATCTTAGAAAATCTTAAGAGAGAGAAATAATCTAGAGAGAAAATTTTGGAGAGAGAAAATAGAGAGAGAAAGTCTAATTCTAGAGAGAGAAAATACTAGTTCAGGCTGAAGAAAGAGAGGAAAAAGAGAGAAACTCTCTTTCTCATATTTTATTATTTATATCACTATTTATTAATTAATTTATTTTATTTTTTTCTTCTTTTCTTTCTTTTTTTTTCTTTTTCTTCACGGAAGAGAGGAGAGAAAATCTTATTTATTATTATTATATTATTTTTCTTCTTCTTTTTCTTCCCTTTTTTTTTCTTTTTTTTCTTTTTTCCCTTTTTCTTTTTCTTTTCTTTTTCTTTTTCTTCTTCTTTTTCTTTTCTTTTTCTTTTCTTTTCTTTTCTTTTCTCTCGGGCTCCTTCCTGGCCGAAATAGGGGACCGACAGGTCCCCTCCCTTGATCGGCCATTCAAGCCACGGTCGACACGATGAAGGCCGACAGCAGAAGGGGGCAACTCTCTCGAGTTCAGAGAGGCAAGGTCGGCGGTCGGTAGTGATCGCCGGCGCCGGAAAATCAAAGGGAAGAAGAGACCAAACAGGGGTCCCTTCTCCGACAAAAATCGACGACACCCGTCGCCGGCAGTCGTGCACAGAGGCACGGGAAGAAGGAGAAAGAAGAGAGGAAGAGGAGGAAAGCTAACTTCGGCCTCCGATGACCCCACCGGCGAGCAATCGCGGCGAGCACGAAACAAGTATCCGCGGCTCCAATCAGAGAAATCAGGGAAGAAGAGAGGGGAAAAAGACCGATGGAGGACTTCTAAGGAAGGGGAGAGCCTTTTTATAGAGAGCCCTAGGACTCCTGGTGGTCCTAGGACTCCCGATCACTGCGATTTCATCGGAGAAGAAGACTCCTATCGGGAGTCTTCTTCCCTATTTCCCCTGTTTTTTTTTGTTTGGGCTTTGTGGGCTGGGATTCATTACTCAGACCGGGCCATCACATTCTTCCCCTCTAAAAAAATTTTCGTTCTCGAAATTTTTCTTGTTTGAGTCTTCATATTTCCTTACTTGAATCTCATCCTCAAATATTTCAAAATTCTAATTCTTAATACAAATTCGTTCTTAAATCATTTCATAAGGAAAAAGTCAATACATCAATATCGATCTGAAATAGAACCATTCATTTTCTTATTTATCAAGATCAACATCTCAAAGATTTTCAATATTTCAAGATTTCAAAATTATAATCTCATTTTCTGTAAAAATTAATGTTCAATATCTCATAACTCAAATTAAAATCAAATCTATCTCTTGTGAATAGAATAAGGTCAATGTCTCTATTTTTGCATAAAAACTTCATTCATCATCATCATTCATTTTTTTTTAAAAATATTATCCACTCTTAATTTCAACCCATTATAAGATAGGAAAAACATACTTATGTGAATCATATGATGACATCCCAATCAATCAAAATTCAAAAATATTTTTTCTTATTCGTACTTTCAAAAGTTGAAGATTTATCATTTCAATCTTATTCTCAAATTTTTGATATTTAATTCTCGATGCAACTTCATCATTAAGTCATTTCATAAAGATCAATATCACCATTGTTGATTGAATCGATATCACTATTTCTAGTCATCGAAATTTTCTTACTCAAATCCTCAAACTCTTAAATATTCTAATTCTTGAAGCAAATTTTATCATTAAGTCATTCCATAATAAAAATTAATAACTCAAAAATTGATCTAAATCAAAACTATATTTTTCTTATAATTAAAATTAATGTCTTTATTCTAAGTAAGTATATCAATTTGCTTTATCTAAATATTAACTATTCTTAATTAATCAATTCATTATCAAATTAAATTATAAATAACTCCAATCCATCTTTTGTAGAATAATCGTCAATATCGATAGATAATCTCAATCTTTTCCATTTAGTCAGAAAAATAATAATGATCAAAAGAGTTCTAACTTCAAATTTTATTATATCCTGAAGATAAATATTTGAGTATAATAATCTAAGATCAAAATCATTATTCGATAAACAATCTCAAATTCTTCCTAATAAATAGAGAATTATAAAATTTAATTCTAGGATAGAGAAAATTTATCTCTAAATATTCTAAATCAAAAATCAAAAATCAAGGATCCACTCATCCTAGAATTAGGATGCTAAATATTTTTTTTAGCATAGTAGGTGGAAGCACTACTTTTTAAAAATCATATTAGGATATCTAAAATAATTCAAAATTTTAAAATATTATTCTTTCTAATATCAATAAATTTTTTATATCAAACCATATCATCTATCATAATTCTTTAACTCAAAAGGTCAACATTCCTGACTTACTCAAAATAATCCAAATTACCATGCTTCCACTATGCACTCTGATCTAACAATCAAAATTTTTTAGGTTCACCAAAAAAAAGTTTGATCAAATTATTTTTTTATCTTATCAATAGAAAAGATCTAAAATTTTAAATTTTAATTGAAGTCAAAGATTAACTTTCGATTCTCATTCATACTTTTACTGGTATATAATAATCTTGATTAACCTTTGAGTCCAATATCATATTTAAACCATCATATAGATTTACTATAATCAATATGAATCAAATCTTAATTCTCATATCAATTCAATTCGATAATTTTCAAACCAAAAATCCTTATAAGTCAAATTAATGAAGAAAAAATCCTTCGATGCTCCACCAAATTTGGACATAATCAGAATATATAAGAATTTTAAATCATCATATTATATATATTTTTTTTAAAATTTTTATCATCAGGATCTTCAATATCTATCAAATATCCTTTCATAACAATCATACAAGCTTCAAAAAAAATCAAATCTCCATTTAATAGTAGATTCAATTAGGAACCTCGTTAACAAAAGCAAAGGAACTCCATATCAATTCCTAAATTCAAAATTTCTAAATTGTAAATTCACATGGATCTCTTAATCTGAAATAAATATAAATCAGATCTTTTATCTTAATCTGAAGATATCAATTTTTCATTAATAACCTCAACAATAATATCAGAAAATCTCTTGATCAACTTAGATACGAAATCTTTAAATTGAAATTTTATACACATCATGTACTCTCCAAGAGACATAATAAAATCCATTATTTAGATCTAAGGATGATGATTCAAGCTTCCAATACGATGAATATTCTACAATCTTAAAATCAATTTCATCAATAAGAAATAGACTTCTTTGCAATATCTTCAAATATGCATTCATCCTAATATGCCACTATATATATGATCCACATACCAAGTTCAATTTCGATAAATATTCCAATCAAGCATCATAAGAGACTTTCTTAGTCCATCCTGGAATAATATTTTATCATCAAATCTTTATCTTGCCAATAATAGTCAACTTCTCAACTAGAAGTAATATCATAGTATTATTCTCACATCGAATTTGAACTTACGATTCACTTGAATAACCAATGATCAAATTAATAACCATAATGCACAATAAAATTTTATGTCAATCCTTTTGTGATTACTTTCGATCACAATCTAACTAATCATATCATGATCAATAGATCATCCATCATATTTCAAATGTTATATGTCATAATCTCTTGTGATCCTTTCATACATAATCTCAATATTTAACCAAAAGTTCATAAAGATTTCTCCCACTACAATCATCAATGATCTACACCATAATGTCCTTAGTATCTATCTACTAACACTCCTTCTATATACATCTTAGTTCATCTACTAATGCTCTGATACCATATTAATTGTCACGCCCCCGATCCGAGATTGTGAATCAAGGGTCATGGCAACCACCGCATACTCATAGAAAACTCTTTCCATAAGCATGCAAGGCATCTTATCATGCTATCCTAAAACAACAGTGGAATAATTAGTCAATAATTTAAATCTAAAACATAACGACCTAAATTTTTTCTTTAATATCTCAATAAATTCAATAATGATTCATAGGCCTTACATCAAATTTAATAAGACTTTCAACCTAAAATAAAAGTATAGAGATTCTGCTTCTTATCACTCTTCCATTCATATCTTGTATCATCTTAATTCTTCAACATCTGTAAAAACAGTAAAATAGGAGGTAATGAGCTAGACAGCCCAGTAAGCAATGATCACTTCTCAACAGATTTCATCAGGTATTTAAGTAAATAATCATTTATAGAAAATAAGCATATAGAGTTTATTAATTCAAAATCAATTTCAATTATGCAACATAATTCATGCCAAATTCATTTCTTTTTCGAAAATTCAAGTTTCTTTCGAGATTTCAATTTTTTTCATTCTTAAATTCTTTTCATCAACCATGAGCTATGACCACATTTTTTCTGTAGCAAGGTCATAACACCGCGTATCTTCTTGCGGTGAGCTGCGAATCATCTAGCAGCAAGTCCTTCAGAACCGCTGGTCTCTCTAGCGGTTTGTCGCTGGTCTCTCTGATGACGTAAACCCTCAGGACAAATCAATTGCCAACGTATATGCCCCCATTGGCGGGGTCCTTTACATAGTCAGGTTGTCAATTCATATTGTTCTTATATCAGAATTCTTCATAAATCATAATTCATATTCTAATTTCGATAATAAAACATATAATCATGTAGTATCGAAATCAATCAATATAATGCATCATGGAATCAATATGTTCAATCATGCTTCATCATAATATTTCAAATAAGATATTTTCATAACAAAATACCATTCATCCAATTCATGCATTGTTTCACAAATCATATCCGAAAAATATATTATAATTTACCGATAAATTTAAAAAAAAATAAAACATTACTTACCTCGAACGTATTCCAATAAATCTACATAATTCTATAAATTTTTTTTTCAAAAATTCTGTTCGTAGATCATATTGCGATATCCCATGATCAAACATCCATAATCCTATACAGAATCAATTTCAATAATTAGAAAGAATATGAATACCATATTTCAACGATTTAGATTGGGTCCGATCATCTAATTTCATCTAATCAAAATCTAATTAGGACCTAAATGATCCAAAGTTTGACTATCAGATCAAATCAGATTCGAAGTGATAGGACCGAGATTTCTTCATCGATTTCATAAAATCAAGTAGAGAGAGACAATTAGAGGAGAGAGAATTCATGAGATACAATTTGAATTGATCAGATGACATAATCCAATATTACGATTGGTCCAATATCTCGATTGATGAAATCAACATGATCAAATCAAGTTATGACTAGATCGAAATCATGGATGATCAAACCTAAAGATTTATGGTCTGATTAAGGTGGATGCCAGTATGTTGTCTGACAATCATGGATCAGGATTCTTCATTAGATCAGAAATATTAAAAAAAACTCTCATTGATAAATCGATCAAGAGAGAAAAATCGATAGAGAGAGAAATGACTTTAGAGAGAGAAAATTCTAGAGAGAGAAAACTCATCTTGAATTTTTCAGACAATATGATTCAACAAATTCGATCAATCAGATCAAATCATGCTAAGATTATCATGTGAATAATTCAATAAAATCATAAAAAATAGAATCTTAAAAATATCTAATTTGATCAAAGTGGGTATCGGTATACCGTCCGACGATCATAGATCAAAAATCCATCACGAGGATCATTTAAATTCATCATCATTCTTTTCAAAATCTTAAAAAATCTTAAGAGAGAGAAATAATCTAAAGAGAAGATTTTAGAGAGAGAAAGTAGAGAGAGAAAATCTAATTTTAGAGAGAGAAAATACTAGTTCAGACTGAAGAAAGAGAGGGAAGAGGGAGAAACTCTCTTTCTTATATTTTATTATTTATATCATTATTTATTAATTAATTAATTTTATTTTTCTTTCTTCTTTTCTTTCTTTTTTTTTCTTTTTCTTCACGGAAGAGAAGAGAAAAAATCCTATTTATTATTATTATTATATTTTTCTTCTTCTTTTTCTTCTCTCTTTTTTTTCTTTTTTTTCTTTTTTTCCTTCTTCTTTTTCTTTTCTTTTTCTTTTTCTTCTTCTTTTTCTTTTCTTTTTCTTTTCTTTTCTCTCGGGCTCCTTCTTGGCCGAAACAGGGGACCGGCAGGTCCCCTCCCTTGACCAGCTGTTTAGGCCACGGCCGACACGGCGAAGGCCAGTGGCAGAGGGGGGCAACTCTCTCGAGTTCGGAGAGGCAAGGCCGGCGGTCGGTAGTGATCGCCAGCGCCGAAAAACCAAAGGGAAGAAGAGACCAAACAAGGGTCCCTTCTCCGACAAAAATCGACGACACCCGTCGCCGGCAGTCGTGCACAGAGGCACGGAAAGAAGGAGAAAGAAGAGAGGAAGAGGAGGAAAGCTTACTTCGGCCTCCGGTGACCCCACCGGCGAGCAATCGCGGCGAGCACGAAACAAGTATTTGCGGCTCCAATCGGAGAAATCAGGGAGGAAGAGAGGGGAAAAAGACCGATGGAGGGCTTCTAAGGAAGGGGAAAGCCTTTTTATAGAGAGCCCTAGGACTCCTGGTGGTCCTAGGACTCCCGATCACCGTGGTTTCGTCGGAGAAGAAGACTCCTATCGGGAGTCTTCTTCCCGATTTCCCCTGTTTTTTTTTTTTTTTACTTGGGCTTTGTGGGCTGGGATTCATTACTCGGGCCGGGCCATCACAATATGTTTCCCATTTACGCACACCAATGTGCATAAATTCCATCTTCCAAATGTCCCTTGCAATTTTGCTGAAATCGGTGAGGAGTTTGAATTTGTGAAGAACTCCTAAGCAAATATGAAAAGTCTTCTTTCAAGCATGATGCCCCAAGAGTTTGAGTTTGTGAAGTACTTCCTAATACTGCTTAAAAGCTAGCAAATCCTAAAGATTTCTAATATGTGCGAATTCTCTCTCAAGTGCGATGGCCCTCTCAAGTACAATGCCTCTTGTGTATTCCCCTCTCACTTGCAGTCCTATCTTCATAAAAACCACATAGAAAACCATTCAACGTTGGATCAACACCTCATGAACTATAGAGCATGATGACTCGCATTTTCCCCTCTCATGCATGGTCCCCTCTTCACAAAAACCACACACATCGCGTATTAATTCCATCTCCATGAAAAACCACGATCCAGCATTTGATAAATTCCTCATGAACCAAACCATAATCCAATGTTGGATCAATGCTTCACAAACCACTAGTGTTAATCCATTGACTCCCATTCATAATGCTGCAATTTTGTGAGAAGATTTGATTCGGCAAAGAACTCCAATGAACTCACAATAGGCCAAGTATGTCGGCATATGTTTCCTGACCCAATTCCAATTCAAAGTCTGACTCCTACCAAGCTCTTAGTGAGCGAAGGACTCCCACAATCTTCTTCACAACAAAAAATATGTATCTTTTTAGTCTAAGTTTCCTAAACCGATATGAAGTCCTCCATTTCTTCATTATCTCATGCACGCACATCTGAAATTTAGATCTGAAGCCGCTGCCTCCTTCCCTGTCCATCGTTACCTGCATCTCGCCCACCGTCTCCTCTACTGCATCCCAATCTACTGCCTATACTATTTTAAATCCCGATTGATCAACACTAGTGGATGGCCCATGAGTTCCTTTCTCTATCTCTCTCTCCATGCTTCATTATAGTTTCAAAAAAGTATAAGGTTTGAAAGATGTATCAAGGAAGTAGTCTCTAGTTTTCTTTATTGACAATCTAAAGGCGAAATTTGATATACTCAAGAGTTTTATTTTCTAATTGGAGGCTGCCAATTTATGGGTTTCCAAAGTCCAGACTCCTATTGTTCTATTTTTTTAAAGCTTATCTTATCTTCATAAAGAAGGATTTATGATTTATGTGCATTCACCTCTTGCATATGTATCAGCAGATGTTCAAATTATTTTATCTTCACCAACCATATGGTCCATAAAATTTGAACATCAACCCTGTTTCTTGACCTCAACTATACATGATGATGTTTTGTCGCTATCTTACATAGGAGAAAAACTCTATCTACTATTAAAATCATGTCCAGTTGATGGACGGTTAGTATGGTTGGCCATCATACGATTCGGTGCTTGTCTGACCAATAGCTTGGACCTACCATCAAAGGTGGAAGTTGCTTCATCCAAAATTAGTGCCAAGGACTTCTAATGCAGGGATCTTGCAATAGCCGGCCTCTATTTTTGTGCTCCGCAGAGAAGGGAGCCTCTTTGTCCGATCACAACAAAAAAAAAAAGTATTAGCAGTGTCATTACCGATAAATATTTTTACACCGACAATAATTAACAACAATAATTTTATCATCATTAATAATTTTTTTAAATTTTTTTAAAAAATTATTAGCAACAAATTCTTAATTATTAGCGACGGTATTTCTTCATTGCTAATAAAAAATATTTTTTTAATATTATTAACTATCAAATTTTTTTTTATTTATTAAAATTATTAGCAATGGTGGAAAAAATATTAGCGACGGCAAGTGCCGTCGCTAATAACCATTAGCGACGGCACTATTAACAACGGCATATCCATTACAAAAAATATTTTTTTTATTTATTATAATTATTAGCGACGGTATGAAAAATATTAGAGATGGTAAATTCCATCACTAATAATTATTAATGACGGAACTATTAGCGACAGGACGTCCGTCGTAAAAAAAAATTATTTTTTCTCTGAATATAATATAATTTTAGAATTTAAAGTCTATCTTCACTGTTCATTATCTAAATAATTATCGTTAGAGTATCGTCACAGAAAATCATCTCCATTCGATGGCTCTAGATATATCGATCATTAAAATTTGATTTCAATGATCACGAATGACTGTATAATGATCTGATAGATAGAGACTATCGATGGATCCGAAAACTTGCAACGATGATCTTGATGATATTTATAGTATACTATCAAAATTTTACTTCAATCGGACATTATTATCATGGTCAATTTTGTACGGGATGATTTGGACCCGTTAAATAAAAATCGAGTGATCAAAAGACCAAGCAGCATCCGATTATAATGTAATTTTTTGGCTAAATGATCTTTGCTACTATTTTGATTATTTATATGGTGGTGATCATAAAATTCAAACTGTGCATATATGAACGATGCAAAACTATATATCTTTTGATACTCATTCTTAAAGTCCTTAAGTAATTATACTCACGCTTTTGTAAGATCTGCTTAATATAGATTGTTCATATGCATAGTTTGAATTTTACGATCACCACTGTATAAATAATTAAAATAATAGCAAAGATCATTATCTAAAAAATTATCTTAATCGGACATCGTTTGGCCTTTTGATTACTCATTTTTTATTTAATGATCAAAATTATTCTGTATTAAATTGACTATGATAATGATGTCCGATTCAAGTAAAATTTGGATAGTATACTACAAATATCATCGAGATCATCGTTGTAAATTTTTGGATCCATCGATGGTCTCTATCTATCAGATCATTATGCGATCGTTCATGACCATCAAAATTAAATTTTATTGATCGACATAGCTAGGATTATCGGATCGAGATAGTTTTTTGTAACAATATTCTAACGATAATTATTTAGATAATGAATGGTAAAGATAAACTTTAAATTTTAAAATTATATCATATTCAGATGGTTATTTAGGGATGGATTCATGGTTATTAGCGATGGATTTTAACGACGGCAAATATATCATCGCTAATATCTTTACCGATGGCATTAGCGATGGTATGTTTGCCATCGTTAATAATCCACCATATAAACCACTGTGGGAAAAAGAATTTTCGCTCGCCCGCTCATTTTCTCCCGTTCCCACCTCTCATCCTCCTCTCATCGGCACCCTCACCCCCACAACCCCGCTTTCCTCTCGTCTCTCTGGCATCTCACAGTTGCTTCGACACCACCGGCCCCATCCCTACACCAGCCCGACCTCGAGTCGGCCCCACTGCCCATACCCTAACTCGACCCCGAGTTGACCCTGCCAGCCTCGCAACCCCCACCTCGTCGATCCCCAAGCCCCCGCCTAACCTTGACATCATCGGCATGACCCCGTGGTTGCTTCGAACCCCCGTCTATCAGATCCTGAGCCTCTCGGCCACCTCCCACCTCCTCGAGCATTGGCTGCCTCCCCGAGCCCCCTGCCCACCTCCCCCTGACGCCTACGGTCCCCTCTTTCCCCCATCGCTGGATCTGACTTCCTCGAGCCATCGACCACCTCCCCAAGCCTCGGGCCTTCGGCCCACCTCCCCCCGATCGCCTCCCTGAGCCTCGAGCCCCTGGCTGCCTATCCGAGGCTTGGCCCCCTCCCCCCAATCGCCTCCTTGAGCCCCCATCCGCTGGATCCCAAGTCCCTCGGCCGCCTCCCGCCTCCCCGAGCCCTCGACCCGCCTCCCTCTGATTGGGTCACCAATTATTAGTATGTGATGGTTTAATTTTTTGGATCTTTGTTTCTGGTGGTTTCTTGATATTTTATTTGGTGGTTTATTGTTGTCCAAGTGATAACATACAGAGTGGAGACTTATAGTGATAACATGGTTGGATTGCAGTCAAAGAAGTTATTGGATAGTTCCACACTGCCCATTCATGTATCACGATTAAAAATCTGATGTAGTATTTTATTTTTAAACTTTCATTATTTACATGTGTATGCTTTAATATTTTATTTTTTTAATCCATTATCTAGTTTCACGTGCACACTATCTTCTTTACATTATAAGACCTTGCTTTATATCTAAGGACTTAGATTAATGTTTGCTTGTCCATGATTCTAAAAAAAGTTCTGATGCTTATAGATTAACCGAGTTGAGTACATGCATTCAAGGCCTGGTCGTAAAACAAATCAGGTATATTATTATATAACACTGGTTCTACTTTCTTAATGTTTAAGAATATGAATTGTATTTATTGTTCTGATGCTGTAGCAGAACTTGTATCTTTTTATGAATAAGTTAGTGTCAAGATTTTGATTCATCCTACTTGATCATAGATTGATGTCAATAAACAACAAATTTTCACTTGTTATGTATTGATGTCTTTTACTTCCCAAACCTAAATGTCTTGATATTAGTTTTTGCATGTCTAGTTTGATTGATTGATTCGTTAATATCGATTAATATCGATTGCACCTTGGACTGCTTATCATGTATGATGATCAGAATAAGAAACAATTTTAGATTGCTTGAAATAATTTATGAATGTAAGGATGGAAATTCTTGTATAGTCAAATTTTTGAAGGAGAATTTTTGCACCTCCAAAAAAAATTCACTTTTATAGGGTTTACTTTTTAACAATGAGCCCGCAAATTTATTTGACTTTTCCTTGCCTTGACCTTAGATAACTTAAATACAAAAAAAAAAGAAAAAATATAGCTAGTCAAGAATATGCCGTATCTATCCTTGCAAGATTAGAACTATTTTAAAGCTTTTCTTGATAACGAATGATAGTTTTGATCATTTAAAATAAGAAAGGACATCAAAGAGTGTTCTCAGCCATTGCCGCTACGTCCATGCTTCCTTTTTAACTTTAAGCAAATAGTGCCCTCATTAATGGTTAGCTTTCAATTGTTCATTCTAATACTTGGATAATTTTTACATCTTGATAATGGTCCAAATTTTTGTCCAGCATAATTTATGGAGTAAATCAGCTCACTACAGTTTAGTGAATAAAGTAATGGAATGCACTGTAAAATCAAAGTATAAAAATACTGCCGATTGCCTTAAAATATTTGAAAATTCTGCATGCTTCACTTTTTCTTTAACTCTTGCTTATTTACGCCCCTTCTTCTTTGCTATCCTTACGATCTTTCAGCCATTTCACTTCAATATGAACACAGAGAATAGTTGATTTTGATCTATTTCATATTTCAATAACTTAATAGATATCCACTATGAACAGCTATACTCATTTAATTTCTTACAAAAAATTATGTTAAATAATTTAAATTTTAAATATAATATAATTAATTTTTTTATTTATAATTATATTAAATAATTATTATTTTATTTATAATAAATTTTTAAAAATAATTATAAAATATATTTTAAAAATATTTAATTATAATTTTTTTAAAAAAATAAAAACTATTAGCGATGGTATATACCACCGCTAATAGCTTTTTTTAAAAAAATAAAAAACTATTAGCGATGGCACTTACTGTAGCTAATAGTTTTTTAAAAATTATAATTAAAAAATAAAAAATTGTTAGCGATGATAGGTCGTTGATAATGCCGTCGTTAATAGTTTTTTAAAATTATAATTAAAAAAATAAAAAAAATAAAATCACCGTCGCTAATAATGGTAATTAGCGACTAGGATATTTTTATTGAATTTTTAGCGATGAAAAATTAATTATTAGTGATGGTAATTAACCATCGCTAATAATTAATTTTTTTGTAGTGAATGTTCATTTCATAGCCATCTCAGAGTATGGCAATGAATTCATCAGTATTATAAATTCTCTTAGCATTTTCATCTTATTCCATATTCACTTTTCCAATTGAATCTCTATAGCCAATATTTTTAGCCATTGTTCCTAAAAATAGCATAATAACTTGTGAAAGATTTTTGTTCTTCATTGCATATACAAAAAGATTTATGTGCATGGCTCTCAAAGTCACCACTAGAAAATAAAATGGATTTTGACTAGAATATATCCTCTTATGAAAAGTAATTCCTTAACATAATAATGACCTTCGACTGAAGCTTTGAGGTCTTTTTCATATTAAAAAAGATTTATGTGCACAGCTCTCAAATTCACCACTAAAAAATAAAATGGATTTTGATCAGAATATGTCCTCTCATGGGTAGCAAGTCCTTAACATGAAATTAACAGCCGATCGAAGACTTGTGGTCTTTTTTTCTCTCTTAGGTCTCTTGCAAAAGCATTGAATTATTAAAAAAGATTATCTCACATGTTAGAAGTGTAATCTAAATTTTAAATAGATTATATATTGATTTTGAGTATTAGAGTTATTTTTTCTATTCGATGGAATGAAAATAGTACAGTCAAACACGTTCAGTAATAGTAACAATGCACGAAACACAAAATTTTTTAAATATTTAATTTAAAAATGAAGATATAATTTATATTTGAATCCTAGCGTAGAAGTAGGATGAGATAAAAAGATTGTTATTGACAGATGAACGTACATTCTAATACGATAAAAGTGTTTCACTTCAGATAAAAAATTATAAATAATTCAGTCTAATCAGACAACTTTTTATGCCATGATGCTCATTAAACCCCAAGACAAAGCTGGATTTTTGAGTTTTGACTTCACCAAAGCAGCCCCATCCACTGGAACTTCATATAAAAATGACAACCTTTGTTATATGCCATATCGATTAATTAAAGTAGTGCAACACAATTTTATAAGCCTAGACCAATTCATCACCGTGTAGTTTAAGCTTCTATACTGCATCAGATTGAGTCAAACTAGAATAACACTCCTAAATTTACTTTCAAGTATGAAATTATTTATAAACAATGCTAGGTGGGCTATGAGCAGATAATTTATTAAATTTTATAGATTCTCCCTTTACACTTTAACGATACTTTGTTTATTAGAAATAATCATTAATTTTATGGTAACCCATTTAAGCTATTGGAATTTGTTACGATAAATCCTTGGAGTAACATCCATCCCGAAAAAGAAGGTACCATCAGCATTTAGTTGGAAACAATGTCATTATAGTTTTCCTCTCATTTATGTTCCTTGTATTTTAGCCATACTAATTGAAGAAAAAAAAAATCTAGTATAAATAGCTCATCAGAAATTAAAAGAAAATTAGAGAAGTATTGAATTTAAGTAATATCAAATAGATGCTTTCTCAACCTTTTTTAGTTTCGTGATAACAATGGCACAACACTGTCCTTCCAGAAATTGTCTTGTTAGGAAATTAAAACTAACCCAAGTCACGATGATATTTAGTCATGATTTAGGTATAATCCAAAATATTGGTTATTGGGTAATTTTTTATCCTTAACTAATTTTTATCTTTTTTTTTGATGGATTAAAAAATCTTTTGCACTCAAGGGGCGTTTGGTTCATAACCAGAATCAAAATGGAAATGGGAATTGGAATGGTTTGGAATCGGAATCGAAATCAGAATGGCTAAATCTCCCGAAGCATTTGGTTTGTGACCGAAATCGGAATTGGAATGAAAAATTGAATCTATAGAGGAGAGCAGGGATTGAGTTCTATATAGATTGACCCATTCTCATTCCACCCTGTAATCGAAATCGGAATGGGACTCCTCCCAACCAAACGGTTGGAATGGAAGTCACCCATTCCGATTCCAATTCCAAACCCCTGCTCCCCCCAACCAAATATCCTCTCAAAAAAAATTCATATCGAGTGATATTAAAAAGTAACAATGAATCAAAAAAAAAAATATTACAAAATATAATTATCATAATTGAAATCATCCATGACTGCTAGTTATCAAAACTCAAATAACATAATTTCAATTACGTGGGCCTTTAAAAGCATGTCTTCGTTATATAACTTTGTAATTAAAAAGCTTCAAGTTTTCTACTCAAACTCATGATTTGAATTTTATATTCTTCTTTGTCGCAGTACTTGCAATTAGATTAACTCATTTTTTGATTGACTTTCTAAAGCAAGTGCGTAGCTTCATTATAGACAAATGGTGGATTAATTAGCCTAAGTGAATAGATACATATTATAATATTAAATATCATTTATTTTTATTGCAGAGTCATATTCTTATTCATTCTTTTTCTATCATTTTAAAAATTTAGGGTGAGCAATGCATACTTGAAGGGATTGAATTAATTCTTAGATTTTGCATTCACTAATGTATCTTTTAGGACATCGCATATGAAAAAGATATCGTGTCCATGCAAGAATTATAGTAATAACTTATATATGGAAGACTCGAGAAAATGTATTCAACCATCTATTATGTCATGGATTTCTTAAGGGATACACTAATTGGATATTTCGTGGGGAAGTCATAGTTTTTTTTACATCTTCATGCCTTCCATGATTAAGATGAATCAAATCAACCCAATGAAATGCATGGATGCTACAAATGCATTTCCAATGCTAAATTTGGATAGTATAGCAAGAAATGCAACTAATGAACACAAAGAAGCCTAATGTTGAAGCTAGAAAATTTTATACATTGGTTGAAGAGGTCAATCAAGTTTATACCTAGGCTGTAAGAAATTTTGTAAGTTGGCTTTTATAGTTCAACTATTTCATATAAATGCATGAATGGTTGGAGCAACAAATTATTTATCATGTTGCTCTAATTACTAGAAAAAGCATTTCCAGACGGCAAGACATTGCTGCATACCTATTATGAAGCAAAAAAGATAATTGGGCACTTTAGATTGGATGACAATAAAATTCATATATGCCCTAATGAAAAATATACTTTATTGGAAAGAATTTGAAAATACAGCCTCATGTCTCATATATGGAGCTTGTAGGTGGAGAGCATCTGAGAAGCATTTAGATGATGATGTAACAACATCATCTAAAAATAAGGATAAAACTCTTACTAAGATTTTATACTATTTTTTTATAAAATCGAGACTTTAGAGATTATTCATGTCGCCAAAGATAGCCTCGTTAATGGCATGGCATAAAAAAGGTAGATCACATGATGGGAGATTAGTATACCCTACAAAATTTCTAGCTTGAAAAATATTCGACTACTTACATTCATCTTTCTCCATCAACCTCAAAATGTTAGATTTGCATTAGCAAGTGATGGTTTTAGCCCCTTTTGAATAATAAACATTCTTCACAGTATGTAGCTAGTTATTTTGATACCATATAACTTGCCTCCCTAGCTTTGCATAAATCAACCATATCTTTTGTTATCTTTGTTGATTGAGGGACCATCTTCACTTAGAAATGATATTGATATACACCTATAACCTCTTATATAAGTTTAAAGAATTATGAAAAATTGATATCAAGATTGATGATGCTTGATACAAATAAAAATTTCAAATGCCGACAGTAATATTATAGACAATTAATGACTTTCTTGGCTATGCTATATTATCGAGGTGGAGCATTAAAGGGCAATATACTTGCCCTTTATGCTATATTTCACTCTCACTATATTTGAAGTTTGGGTAGAAGTATCACTACATAGGCTATCATAGGTTCCTAACTCTGATCATAAATCTCATTATGAAAGTAACTTTTTCAACAATAATAAAGAATTTAATCCTACACCTACTCCATTGACTGGGGTTGATGTTCTGAACCAATTGGAGGGTTATGTTATCATATTTGGAAAGAAAGTTGATGACACATCTAAAAAACGAAAAAGGGATGATAATGCTAACAAGTCAAAGGGTTGAAAGAAGAAAAGTATATTTTTCTCATTATCTTATTGGAAGGACCTCCTTTTGCATCATAATCTTGATATTTATGCATATTAAGAAAAATATATGTGATAGTATACTTAATACATTACTTAATATCGAAGGAAAAAGTAGATATGAAATCTTGTCTCACCTTGAAATTTTGAATGTAAGGCGAGTACTACACCCGAAGCAAATTGAAAGGGGGTAAGAAAGTATATTTGCCCGTGTCATGCTTTTCAATGATATAAAAGGGGAAAGATATCTTTTTAAAGTATTGAAGAGGAGAAAGGTGCGAGATGGTTATGCATCTAACATATCATGAGATTTTGACATTAAAGAGTGGAAAATAATAGGACCAATAAAGAGCCATCATAAATATATTTTGATACAACAACTACTTCCATTAGCTATACAAAAAGCTTTGTCTAGAAATATCAGCTATGTCATAATAGAGCTATGTACTTTCTTTAGAGAAATATACTCCAAAGTTGTTCGAGTAGCAGATATTCAACAATTGGAGGGTTCAATTGTGCTTATACTTTGCAATATGGAGAGAATTTTTCCTCCACCTTTCTTTCATATTCTGATTTATTTACTAATATATTTAGCAAATAAGGTTAGAGATTCTAATCAATGCAAAATCATTGGATGCATCCGATTGAGAGATATATATTAGTACATTCTTAAAAGTTTTTTTTATTATATTATTTTATGTAGGTTATTCTAAAATTATCTAAATTTGTCTACCTAGATACTTGCTTATATTGAAAAGTTATATGCGTAATAGAAGTCATCTAGAGATTCAATTGTAGAAGGATGTATAGTGGATGAATAGGTTACATTTTGCCAACAATATTTGCATGGGCCGGAGATGAAATTCAACAAACTATGATAGCATTATCTATGAGCTACAAGAAGGATTGTTTTCACAGTCCAGTCATGCTATAAGAAAGATTAAGCCTTATGATCTAAATCATATAATAAGGAGACAATCACATTGCTATATTCTTTTTAACTATCCTACAATTGGCATGGGTCTTGAGTAAGATACTTTTCTCAATTAAATAATCTTACATGATAGGAAGCATATTGCCATCTAGATACGAAATCCTAATGCAAGATGAAGAGATATAGAATGTTTACACAATAATACCTTCTATAAATCATTTCAGGTTCGTGTAAGTTTTACATTTTATCAAGTTAGATAAAATCTAATAGGCATTTTTCTCTTTACTGTGATTTATAATTATAATTTAATCTTTATAATAATATTTCTCATATGTAAATAGACTGAATAGCTATCTTAAGATCCTAATAAAATGGCAAGAAGATTTTCAAGATTCATCATAATGAATTTTGATTTCATTCCAAAGATTATAAAAACAAGAAAAGTCAAAATAGTGGAGTGGTTATGGTGAAGATATCAAGCTTTACGAGTGCTAGGGATAAAAATCCAATCATAGGAGACATTATTTGCTATGATGTTTTAAAGGATATAATCCAACTTGATTGTTATGGGTACTCTATGAAGCGAAAATTTAGTGCAGGGGCAAAATGGTAATTTTAAAACTTTTTCAAAATTACTATTTTACAGCGGAATTATTAATTAATCTCATTAATTAATACTAATTAACCCTACACTAGGATCTAAATATGATACAACAGCATGCATTTAAATTTGAAATTCAAATTTGAATCAGTAAACGTTTTACAGTACTGTGTTCAGAACACATCACCTTTTGCGGGTAGTCGATCACCGCAATCTGATCACCGTCGGAGGACTCTGATCATCACGTTGTAGCCATCCAACTGTCTGGCCTCTGTGGATCGTCCAAACGAAGCTCCCGTCTGATCAGCTCCTCACGAATGCTAGTTCGTGTTTCACCCTTTTGATGGCAGATATTGATCGAACTCTTTCGATCGATATGTGCCGACTTCTCGGATGCTCTGGATCGTTTGCACAATTACTTGAGAGGCTGATGGATCTCTCTCTAAAATTTGGTGGACTCACGACACTCGTGGCACACCAATCTCACTTCCCGATCCCTAGGTAGAAACCCTAGGGTACACACCCAAAACCCTGCGCCCAATTTTCTCTCTTTTCTTTTTTTTTCTCTCGAAAGGTTTTGGACCTTCACCTTGCGCAGAAGCCTTCCTCACGCCCCAAAGTTTCTCTCCTAATTTTTCTACGTACGTCCCACCTTTCTCCTCTTTTTAAAACAACGTCAAACGTGTCTTATCCGCGTGAGAGGATAAAGACAAGAGGTTACACATTTGAATTCAAATCAAATTTGAATTCAAACGAAAACCAACTTATCCCTATCCTTTTGGGCGTGAGAAGAGAAGGGGCGTGGCTCTTTGTGCGTGGAAAAAGTTTCACGAGAAACCTTTTCTCGTGTAAGTAATGTGGCGCACAAAATGGATAAGGATGAAAGGGCAAGTGATAAGTTATCCATTCAAATTCAAACATGCTTTGAATTTGAATGGCTAACTAATTAATTTATCCATCCATATGGCACACAAATGAGGACGTGGGGAAGGGTTTTACGTGAGAAAAATTTCACGAGAAGTTTCTTCTCGTGAATTCAAATGGGTGCAAGGAAGTTGGGTGACGCAGGGAATTTAAAACAAGGTGGTTTGATTCAAATTGAGCCAACCTAGTTTAAAATAGGTTGAGCACAATTAGACCAAATTAAACCCAACATAATTAGGCTTAATTAGGCTTAATAAAATCCTAATCAAATCAGGAATTAACTAAACCTAACTCCTGATCAAATCAGGGACTA
The DNA here is from genome assembly GCF_000442705.2 of Elaeis guineensis. Taxonomy (NCBI): domain Eukaryota; kingdom Viridiplantae; phylum Streptophyta; class Magnoliopsida; order Arecales; family Arecaceae; genus Elaeis; species Elaeis guineensis. The sequence goes on from NC_025996.2 coordinate 128,249,088, forward strand.
AACCACCTTAGCGATTAGGTCAACATTTAACCTAATCGGGTCAATCCAAACTGAATCCAATTCAATTGGACTTGATCCAAAAATAATTAATCAATCAAATTGAGTTAATTAGTGATTAAATCACTAATTAAACCTCTCATAAATATTGAGTCCAAATTCGATGGGCAATCAGGCATCAGAGACCATCGATATGAAACCCTGATCAAAGAGTTCAAATTTCAAATTCAAAATTTGAAATTCAAAATTTTGACCCCGGTACCCAAAATGTATGGAACTCATGATTAGAGAATCCTAATTCTCAATCATAGAGTTCCAGATAGATAAGACTCATAATCAGCCATCAGATCAGAAAGGAACCTCTAATGTGTGTGACCCCGCAGGTTCGAACCTAAGCCGGTAGCACAGGAACCAATTTCTGTACTAATCGAAGTGACCATCTAGCAATGGTACCCGATGACCGGATAGGTCGAATAATCGCAATCGCAACATTCAGAACCTACGTGAATATGGTTACCGTATAATTCATCCCTTTTGATCCCTGTGTTTAGGATGACTCAGAGTTAAACTGTCAACCCTGATGATATCATCCGAATCGTGCTCAACTCAATTAGTCTTGTGACTCCTCACTAGGACTACCCTGGCCAAGGTTTTGCTAAATTGAAACACGACTGTACACAGCTCCTAAACTGGAGTGGTCAATCCCATCTTGACACACGCACTGACAAGTCAAGTACTTGACTACACCCAGCAACCTTCCGTCACTGAATTAGAAATTCAGGTGGTCCAGTGCCTAAGTGCAGTGAGTTGCTTGCAAGTCACCGTGGCGGTCTCAGGTCGGAGGGACATTTATACCCATATCCCATCGGAGCAAATCTTGACAGCAGAAATAGCTCCAGAGTTGGTCACGTTCAGTGCAGATATACCATTACATCTCACCTGTATGCCATACCAGTGTCTCCACACTCTTTGGTTATGAGGACAACCAACCCATATGGCACACAAT